>NW_025783419.1:0-21755 GCF_021130785.1 Homalodisca vitripennis | reverse complement strand
GGAAAACTTATTTACACCGACGAGGAGATTTTAGTTTTTGGCAGGGCCTCTCTAGCCATTCTGCCTTAATCTCAATCCGAACGGGGACTTTTATTTATATTTTACATATTTTTAACCGAAAACCTTATTTACCACGACGAGGAGTTTTGTTTGGCAGGCCCTCGTAGCCTACTGCCGTTATCAATGAGAACGGGGATTTTTATACTATAATTTACTATGTTTACGGAAAACATTATTTTACACCGATACAGAGGAGTTTGTTTTTGGCAGGCCCCTCTAGCCTACTGCCAGTCCTCAATCACGACGGGGAGCTTTTGTTTCGGCAGGCCCCCCTAGCCCTACTGCCTAGTCCAATCACGACCGGGGATAGTTTTGTTTAGGCAGGCCCCCTAGGCCTACTGCCTATTCAATCACGACGGGGAGTTTTGTTTGTGCAGGTCCCCTAGCCTACTGCCCAGTGTCAATCAGGTTTTTAGCTAAAGAAGTTTCGCTGTACACCGATGGTTTCTTCGCCGTAGGCGACTTCCATCGCATACCCTATCTGGGACGGACAAGGACCAACGATGTCCTTATTTCTGGGGCGTCGAACTCTTAACTTAACAGGACGGTACAACTGGGCCGCGTGGGTTTTAAAACAGTCAGTGTCGACAGATCGACTCCGAACAAGATCGAAAATATTGTCTGACCTTGGCCTCTTGTGACCGGTCATACGAGTATGCCAGCCCCATCAGAGGAAAACTTGACGTCGACGTTACAAGGTAGCGGCGAACCTTCAAACGATTCGCGAACCCTAAAACATATATATCTAAGGAATGCCTGAGTAGGTTTGCCGCCGTCGTGAGGGCGTGTCTGGAACCGGTGACCAAACCGGATTAGGTTATAGCACGTCCCACACAATGACCTTAGTGCGTGTTAACGAGGTTCCCGTCGGGCGATGTTAAGATTCCTCATGATTCAGACCACACGGGTGGAACGCGATCTTAAGTCGCTGTACGTGATTCTGGAATACCCTCTGGCCTGATAGCCTGGTTTTAGCAGAGGAACTTCGAGACGCCAATGAAGATGATCCATCGTTCTCAGTGGGTCCACAGGAGTCGGGCGCTCTTCTCAACTCTATGAAGGCGACCAATCAACGGAGTCTAGGATGATGTCGTTGATTTCCTTGACATTCACATTCATGGTAGAGAGGATCGGCGGCAGACGAGCACACTGATCGGTGATCGCGCGAGGACTTCCAATAGGGAAGACTTTGGAGATTAGGGCTTTTGTAGAGAAGTAACGTAATTTACTCCCGGTCTCAGAGGATAAATAAGAAGCGCCACTCTCTTTGCCCTTCCCCTCGAAAGTTTGTGGAGCGGAACAGTGCCGTTGCCTACTGCGCAGAAGGCGAGAGTCCGGAGGTAGTCACCGGAACTGCTCGTCCTGTGTGGTGTGGTCAGAGAGGAAGATGCGGAAAAAAACAGTCCCGGCCAACAGGACGCGAGGGCCCGAAAGAGACAAACGCACGCAACGGGCAGAGCCTGCCGGTCTCTGTGCTTTTACAACAACGGGTGCGATCTGTCGAGACAGTCCCCCAGAGCACAGGAAAAGGGATCTTTTCTCCGAATGGCTCATCTCGCGGAGTTCATGAGATACATCGAACGTCGAAGCGGTACCGAAGGATCTCGAAGATGTAGCCGATGGGCCATTGGGGCTTCGTCAAAGACGATTGGAGCATGTGCGGCTCGCTGATCAGTTCCGCGCGCTGGGATCCGTTGGGTTTATGTTTCTCACAACGCCAGTTCCCGTCCGCCGAGTTCGAGCGGAAAGCCGAAAACATGCTAATGGGCTGGTTGAGCCACCCGGCATATTCCGGCGGCAGCAATGCCCGAACTGGCGACGGCTAGTGCAACCTTGCTCGACCACTAAACACGCGCACTCGCTTTGTGCCAGTTATGACACGAAGGATGGGATGTTTTTCCATATCCCCCGGGGACCGTCCAAAGGAAGGAATGACCCTGAGAAGTTCGGGCGCGGTCCAACCGGGGGTGTCGAGAAGGGAACGAACGTGTTGTAGAACGCGTCTCTGATCTTGTGAGAGCTTTGGTTCCCAATCCTCGACAATGGCCCGCTGTTGGTTCTCGCCATAGTCCAACAGCTCCCTTCCCAGTTCAGTCGTGTCATCCTGCACATCGGGGAGACCACACTCCACCAAACATAATCCCTGTCGACGTAGACTTCGATCGATTTCAATTAAAGACAGTTTATATGCTTTTTCTGGGTCAAGCGGGTTTTCTTTCCAAGTGGTCCTCGCATAGTGTGTCGCGGGAACGCGTCCCACAGAAGAGCTGCGGGAGCACCCATGTTGCAGAGGAGCACAAAGAATGAACGCAGCCTTGTAGCTACCATAAACTCAGAGGCTTCGCGCAGTGCTTCGCGGTGCTCATCTTCATCCTCTACCAAGCCGAGATGACGACAGACCTCCTGAAACGTGCGGCATCCAGGACCACCTCGTGACAGGAGGTCAGAGTAGCCGCGGCAAGGCGTGGACATCAGGAGCATCCGCAGGTAGTAACAGCTCACCCACGATTGGGCGAGACCCAAAAAAGTCTGCATACCTTCTCTCCACGCTGGCGAGCAGTGATGAAGTGCTTTCCATCTGTATGTGTGTATAATTCTTCCGTGTTTAGGATCGTTTCATTCACGTGTAAAATGAATTTTTCAAAAAAAGCTTGGTATGTCATATTGTCGAAGATGTTGTCAACAGGCCTGTTTAAAGTACAGTAATAACTTGGAACTTGATCTACTAATTGCGTCTGTCAGATCACCGGGGCGAAAATACACATGCTGCTTTCCCTCAAGATGAACAGGTAGACACTCGACCGACGGTTCTGATTTAGAGATTGGAAAGTCCAAGAGACGCCAGCAAGCGTCGCTTGCACCAACCATTCTCTTAGTCACATAGTTTTTCTACCTCGTCATCTTGTTGCCACAAAGGTGTAACTGTGACATTTTGAAGGGGATCCACCCTTCATCAGGTATTTAAATAAATACTTTATGACACGACGAGTAGACGCAAGTTCCAAGTTTAATATGGGGCTTCGTACCTTCAGCAATAGTGTGGCGTTATAAGGAACGACCCACCCATCGTGAACAGCAACAGACCTGTTTCGTGACGTAATTTGGTCAGTATTACCATAGTCCCGTCCTGTACTGTACAAAACCCCTTTCGTCTATGTGAGTGGTCTGGCACGAAGGCTTAGGATAAAACTTTGTACAGTGACCCTTCACAGCGTCCCAGCACAGGAAGTCGGTGCGATGATCAGTGCCACAAGGACCGTGGATCATGTGCTGCAACACCAATTGTCCTGAGTCTTCCACCGGCTTCTTCTTCCGAGGGGATATCCGCGCGGATTACAGAGTCGATTTCGTCTGCTTGTACTGGACCGTCTCCCGTCAATCTTAAACACAATGTGGGCGTGAGGAAGGCCCCTCATTTGCATTTCGATGACGTAGACGATATAGCTCGTGCAGCCGAACATCGCTCCGCTCCGCGCAGATCTCGGGAGAAGCTCTAGAAGTTTAATCTGGAACACTCTGCAGGCCGTACTAGGGTCACTGCGTCCACTGCCGTGGGGACACGCTCTCTTGTTCTCTTCCCAAGTAGCGCTGTACGTAAACGTAAGAAAGTACGTTGGTGAACCCAGACGTGATACGAGAGCCATTGCGTTTTTCGTAGTGTATCTTCATGTTACCTGGGCCCACCAGTAAACGTACTTGGGAGGTAAATCTTTCCAGGCTGTGCCCCACCCTCGCCTTGGACTGTTTCATCCCGAGCGATGTCATCATCTCTAACCTGCCTTCCTGCTGGACCACTGCGTTGAGCGTTAAGAAGCTCGTTCAGTTGTCCTATCCGCATGGCATTTTGGGCTGAGGACTTAGTCTGTGAAAATCTTATAAAACGTAGTCTCTCCTCTTCAAACCTCGCAAACATCTCGACCTGCCAAGCTTGAGAAAGACGTCCAAGATAAGAAAAACGAGGATTGGAGAGCAAAAGACAACGAGCATAACAGTACTGGGAAAGCTTTTTCCCGTTGTTGTCCAGCATGCCGATATGCCAACCCAAATTGCCTTGCGGATAGAGCAGTGGGTACTGAAAGGGCTCCATCAAAGGACTGAAGAGGTCAATTGTTGATGGCCTTCCAGCGCCCACCTTCCAGACAGTAAGTTTTCGGAGGTTCAACAAATGTGTCTTCAGTTGCTAAGCACGGCGTGCACTTCAACGCTCTCTTGCCTGTCGCCAAGAGCAGGACCATGAGTAGCTCGACTTGTTATCTGGAAATCCAAGTGAGCTTTGACCGAGGGCTCATCACTCAACCGCCGAAATTCATGGACATAAGGGTTCTGTGAATCTAAATAACTTTTAATGTCATCAACTATGGTGGCATCAAGTGATCTACTCATGGCCATGTTCCTGCGTTCTTCTCCATCATCTATATACAAGCGGCACCGGTTTACGAGTTGGACGTCACCCGCCCTTAGTAACGAATTTTTGACCGGGGGCGTCCAAACTGTACACTTGGTGGTACATCCTCCCTTCGATTTTGAAGAAGGAGAGGCCACTAGGATGCCGATATCCGCCAGATATTTCGAGGGCACAAAGTGCAAAAAGATCGTTGTAGGCTCGTGCTCTGTCGAGGAAGCGTCGGTTAGAGTAGAATGGTGCATTGAGAGGTGGTAAACTGGTCACATTGTATGCTCCCTCGCCGCAAACACCATTTTCTTCTCTCCTCTTCTTCCTCAAACAGAGGCGCTTGGCAGTGAGAGCAAAATAAGAACAATCGTCATCCCAAAGACAAGTTTTCTTTAGTTTGTAAGCAGAAATATTAAAAAGTAATACACCATTCCAATGTGCCATTGGTCCGTGCGCAACGATGAGTCGAGCAAGTGAAATTGGCAAGTGACGAAGTTCAGCTAGTTTAGGGTTAACTAAACGAAAACCTTGAAGTCTTTTGCGACTGGCGTCCGCATTTTGTGTGTCGTAGCGATGAAACAGCTTCTCTGTGAACCTCAGGATGCTGTAGGTTGTAACGCCGAACAGCATCTCTGTGGATCTCAGGATGAAGTTCGTCGTATCGGCGAACAGCCTCCTATGTATATGAGGGTGCTGTTGGCTGTAACGACGGACAGCCTCTCTATTAATTTCAGGATGCTGTTGGCTGTAACGACGGACAGATTCCCTGTGGACTTCGGGGTGTTGTTCAAGATACCGGCCAAGTGCGTCACGACTTATTTTTGGGATTCCGTTGAACGTATCTTCTGTTCGCCTCTCTCAATTGCTCGTCTCTCTTAGTTCTTAGTAGTTTGGGGCGTCCACGGCGTATTTTTTTGGGTCTCCCAATGGCATTACGTTTTGCCACAGATGTTAATGGCGATGGAGATACTGTAGGGAGTGGGACTGGTTCATTGGCACTGAGAGTCGAATGAGAAAATCTTAGTCGAGTTACAGTAAACTGTCTCACCGACCCATCCAGCGCAGCATTTGACAATAACAACGAGGCCAATGCAGAATAACTCTCACAATGGAAGAGCCGTGCCAGATTGTTATTGTCATTATTCAAATCATGCTTTCTGTTATCATCCACTGGATGAGGATCAAACAGGTACAGCTGATCCTGAGAGCGCCAGAAAGCCACTGTCACTGTTTGTCCAGTGAATAAGAAACCAATGTCCTGAACGTTCTCTGCCATCAGATATTCTAGAACATTGGACAGAGACACAATGCTTTCTGCTATGTCTCCTTCTGCAAGAGGATATAGGGCGTCGTGTACAAATGAATTTTCTACAACGGTGAAGTCCTGTCCCTGAATAACAAAATTGCTAGGGAGTTCATCAGGGCACAGGTACCGGTTTCCACCCATGCGATTCTCATCGCGCAATGTACAATAAATATTATCACCCGTGATGAGAATCGTATCGATTACTGCTGTTGAAAATTCCAATCTAAGGGTCTTCCAGGCAATGGCACAAGCAGAAAATCGCAGTGCACTGAGAGTTTTTGCTTGTCGGAAACAGCTGTTCGTTCCCTTGATGGAAAGAGCCCTTAGCAACGCAACTAAAAGACATAGTTTCTACAGTAATAAGTATATGTTAATATATGTATAAAAACCTAACAGTTGTACAAAAAAATGTGATAAAAGTTTTTTTAAATCTATTCGTAGTGTTCTTGAAGACAAATGAAGATTTCTCCAAATAATTAGTAAAAACAAAGGCCAACAAAATATAATTATTGCAACAGTGTTTGATATGGCATAAGGTACGTTGTTACGTACCGTACAGAGCTCACCAGGCTCTACTACACACCGTGAACCAAAGATTTCACTATGAGGGCGTTTTGTCGCTTAACCGATGGAGATAGGATAAAAAGTGACTTCTATTTTTGTAAGTAAATATAAATTATTTTGAACGTTTCTGTCCTGAGATATTATAGTAGCTATAACCACTAGTTAGACCGGTATTACTTATTTAAGAAAAGTCTGCATAGTAAAGAATGAATTCAAATTGTAAACATACACGGTATAACATTTTACTATATCCCTATCTAACAACCGAGTTTCACAAATCACTTTATTTAATAAGAGGTGCTGAGAATAAAGTTAGACTATAATGAATCACTCAACTTTTTATCGAGCTTTAGATGTCAGGAAAGAATAACCAGGTTAGAGCAAAACAATTATTGAAACGGTGTTTGACGCGGCATAACGTACGTTGATACGTACCGTACAGAGCTCGCCAGGCTTTATCTACTTCATGTCGTGAACCAAAGATTTCACTTTAAGGGCGTTTTGTCGCTTAACCGCTCGAAATGAGATAAAAAGTGAATGGACAAATTTTGTAGTAAATATAATTTACTCTGAACGTTATGCCCTCAGATTTTAGCTATATCCACTAGTTCGGCTGCTATTTAAAAAAACACTGATTCTGTCCCTATCAAGTACCCTTTTGCACTAACTTTTAGACCGTTTTTGGCGGTTTTAACGGACAAACCGATGGAGGATAGAACAAAAAGTCACTGGACCTTTTTTTAGATCACTTAATTTTCTAAATCTTATGGGTCAATTAGATTTGAGCTACGGCCAACCGTTCGGCCGCTATCGGGCTCCAAACATTATTTTAAAGCGAAAAAATCTCTGGAATGTTAAATATTCCCGCGTTTTTTCACTTAAACCATTGAGATAGGACAAAAAGTCACTGGACCTTTATTGTAGTTCACTTCATTCCTGACCATGAATTTTTCGTCAGATCCGAGCTAGCTCCAACGGTTCGCCGCTATCGGGCTTACAAAAAAAACCTGCAAGGGTAAAAAATGCGCGTTTTTTAATAATTTTTTTTTAGGGGTTTAAAAGTAAAAATGTCCAGTTTTCAGACTTTTCCTCCGGGTCATATTGCAAAAGGTACCTGCATGCCAAATTTCAAGTTTCCAGCACTTCTAGAACTATGTTAGAATTTGTATCTATATATCAGTGAGTCAGTCAGTCAGTTTTCACATGCGGCTGTATAGTATATTAGACTCGCCTTCGGCTCCGCTGGGGGCTACGCCCCCAGGCCCCCATTTGGGTATTGGCTAAATTCGGGGATAGCGTAGCGGTTAGTTCGGTGATTGGTTAAATTCAGACGTGAAGTTTCCAAACTTTATGTATCCGTTCTCGAGAATCTTACGGATCGTAATGCTTCGCTAACGCTCAGCCAAAAGATGTGTGGTGTATAATATTAATCAATTGATGTGGTAGAAGAGTTAAAGTTATGTGTTCGTGAAATTTTGGAGACAAGAAGAATTTGGTTTTAACCAAAGTCAGAGGACGTCTGTATACCATAGTTTAATTTTTTCGGATTTACCCAAACTTTTTGACTTTGAGGGGGCGTTTCGGTTTTGCGGCTTAACCGTTAGAGATACGTGAAAAAGTGACTGGACCTTTCTTGTCGGAAATTTAATTTTGTTTTCCGATTCTATCCTCGGATTTGAGCTACGATCTCTGGTTTAGTCGGTACAACGCTTGGGATAAAAGTCTGCACTGGTCAGCTATCTTGAATTGTTTAGTATAAACATAATAAAAACCGACATTAAGGCAGTATTTTAAGTCGAACAGGGGGTTTAATATCAGCAGGAGACTATCTAGTCAAGCCGTGAAGTTTCTACGGGGGGGGGGGAGATTAATGTCAAAGGGGGTTAAGACATCAGGGGGTTTAATTTAGTCAGGATATTGTCTGGTCATATGAACAAATTCCCGGGTGGGGGGGGGGTTAATGTTACAAGGGGTTAATGGCACACGTGGGCCTATTTTAGAGGGTGTTGTGTCTGTGAAACGTAATAAAAAACTCTGTCCCTATCTAACTTTTGAAGCTTCACTAACGCTCAGCCAAATCCCGATGTGGAGGGGGGTTTTAGTCACACGTTAAAGCGTATTAATACTAGGTCAATCTGGAACAGCATGAATCGCACTAATTATAGTTGCAAGATTTAAAACCCCTAAAATTGAAGACAAAGAATTTGCCTTTTTAGAGCATTAACCAGGCTTACGGAAAGGTAAACGATATAAAGCTGCTGAACATTATTTGTAGATCCTTTCAATAGCTAGTTACAAAAAATTTTACATTTAAGCTAGGGCCAACGGTTCGGCCATAACCGAGCCCGGAAAGGTAAGTTTTTAAGTGAAATTTTTCAACATAATCACGTTTTTTACGGCTAAACCATGGAAGATAGGGTAACAGACCACTGGACCTTTTTTGTAGATCGCATTATTTTGTATTAAAATAAAATTTTTAATTTGGCCTAAACCTAAGGTTTTTGTCTGCAACGGAGCCCAGAAAACAATATCTCACGTAAAACTTGTAAAATCGATACTTAAAAACGCGTAATGCGGCCAAACCATTGGGGATAGGGGCAAAATGTCACAAGACCTTTATTGTTGATCGCGCTGTTTTCTAAATTTTCATTGAAAATTGGTTTGACCTACGACCAGCCGTTTTTAGCCGCTATCAAGCCCGGAATGTAAATTTGTAGGCGAAAATTTCAAAATATTTTCACTTAATCGTGTTTTGCGGTCAAACTAATGTAGATATAGTAAAAAAGGTCACATTACCTTTATTGTAGATAATATTATTTCCTAAATCCAACCTTTGTTTTATTTTGACCTCCGACCAATTTTTTCGCCGCTATCGACTCCAAAAACAAAGATTTCACGTAAAAATTACAAAAAAATTGAACTTAATCACGTTTTTCGGCCAAACCAATCGAGATAGGGCAAAAGATTACTGGACCTTTTTCTGTAGATCGCGCAATTTGCTAATTTGATGGGTCAATCAGATTTGAGCTACGACCAACGGTTCGGCCGCTATCGGGCTTGAAAACATTATTTTTATCGAAAAAATCTCTGGAATTTCAAATGTTCGAGCGTTTTGTCGCTTAAACCATGGAAGATAGAGCAAAAAGTCATTAGACCTTTTTTGTAGTTTCACTTCATTCCTGACCATGAATTTTCCGTCAGATCCGAGCTAGCTCCAACGGTTCAACCGCTATCGGGCTTACAAAAAAATGCCTGCAGGGGTGAAGAATGCGCGATTTTTTGGGAATTTTTTTGAGGGGTTGAAAATGAAAAATTCTCACTTTTCGGGATTTTCCTGGTGGTTACACGTGGAAAGCTATCTGTGTACCAAATTTCAAGTCTCTAACTCATCTGGAAGTAGGTTAGAATTAGTATACGTGAGTGAGTGAGTCAGTCAGTCAGTCAGTTACACATGCGGTTGTATATATATTAGATATAAAAAAAACCCATAAATATACTAAATTATATAATCGTTTTCTTTAAAACAAAGTATCTAGTTTGAATCATATTCGTCATGGACTCTTTTATTCCTATTGCAAATGTTCATTATCTTCCACAGAATGGCTGTTTCAATTCATTTCAATCACCACGCAATACTAGAATCTTTTTGTTTTGGTTTAATAAACATAAAATGGCCAAATTGATCTAAGGAGCTGTCTTGATCAATGACAGCTTCTGAGCTTTCCATCATGCGCGAAATAGTCCTCAAATTTCATCGGTAATGCGTAGTGCAGAAAAGCAATTTATATACATTTATAACACAGATTTTGTGATTTAATTGTATGGAATTAAATTAAGATAATTAAATTATACAGAATCTTTGGTTTTGATTGAACTTGTGTTTATTGACATAACTTTTGTTATTATTGATTTATTGATCTTACACAGTAAACTAAAGCTCTGCGTTAATTTTCAACTTATTTACTCATAGTTTGTTTTATTTATATTCTTAGAATTAGGGAAAAGCGTCAGTTTAACATAATGACAAGAGGCCAACATTCATGAGATTTTCAAGCCCATCATATTCTCTCAGTGTAAGCAATGCAATGAATATTAAGCACTTAGAAAGAGTATTGATTGTTAAAGGGGGATAAGCCCGGGTTCCAGAGAGAATGGCAGAACATTTCAATTATTCTGCTATTAATAAAAATAAATTTCACAATATCTATTGAAATAATTTTAGAAGATATACACAAGAATGTCAGGTTTAAACTTAAGATAGGATCTTTACAATTCTGAGGTGATCTCTGTTACGATTTTCACACTATGAGAAAATGATTGAGCAGTCAAGTCTAAAATAATGAGTCATCTTACGTGACATTATATTTTAGATAAGGTGCTATAAAGGTAGCAAGTTTTCCTGAAAACAGAAATTAACTCGTTGGTTCTCCTTAGGATGTTTTGGCGGCCAAGATATTGTCAATGCACAAATAACCTTATTACTCAGTTCTCGTAACCTCCCAGGGCTGTTATTACTCACACACATTCCTATTCAAATATTGAATATAGATAAAAAAGCAATCAACACAACAAATTTGATCTGGAGCAAATAGTACCTCTCTTTAGTGAACAACATAAAAGTTCATCATTCCCAAAGATAAATAAAGAAACTTCTGTTGATATTGAACCCGTGGCAACATACCTTTCAAAGGATATTTCTGCCCTTTATTTCCCCATGCGTGTACCAATCACCAAGAGCACAACGTTACAGATGGTAATGAAGCGTTTGTACACCAAAACCATTACCTGCTACCCTAATAAAAGTTGACGGTAGTCAAGAAGAAAATTAAGAAAGATAAAAAGTTTCAATGCTAAAAACATGTTATAGATATTTGTTCCGGTTATCGTTGAGAGTGAACTTCCGTAGCCAATCCAATAAGTACCGCGTTTGTTTGTTGCCTGTTACGGTTTTTTGTTTGTTTCCCAGCGACGATCTGAGGAGGATAGAGGAAGGCCGTCTATTTCTAGGCCCATGTATCTAAGATTATTTTTGACATTTCCTGTTTCTCTAAAACGTTTCAAAAACTAATAGGCATTTCTTTATACCAGTTTAATATATTTTTCAGAAGAATTACAGATTTCACAACTAAAATAAAATATTGGTGATAAGTCAGGGAACTATTATACCTATGAAGTGTCCTCCCCAATCTATTTTACTAGTGTGTTACTAATATTTAACAACTTACACAATTCTATATAATTGTACTCACAAACAATTATGGCTAGAAAATTATCAAAAAATAAAGCATAAACAATTGCATCGAGTTTACCCTTATTTAATCAAAATTACAAAGTTGATTTTTATAGTTACAGGAAGAGGGGGAGTTACATTGGGACTCGACAGTTCAGGGAAAACTAAAGTTAAAAAAGTAGAAAACCATTTTGGTCGTTCTAATAATAAACTTTCCCAACTTAAACCTACTTTAATACATTCCGTCAAAGATAATCATCACACTTCATTGGCTGTCCAGTTGACCTTGTTTCAGCATCAATAACGAGCCAGTAGTTCCAAGGCGCAAAATTTGAGTGTTAGAAACAAACCAGGCAAGACTGCTTGTACGTTTTTGTACAAATTTTACTTATGAAGTAAATCACAGCAAATAATTTTTATTATAAGCTAAATTCCACTGTACATGCAATTCTCTACATACAAGAGACTTGTACAAATATAGTATTATCCCTGGCCGCCAACTACAGTGAAAAATAGAGGAAGACCATATTACAATACGAGGCTACAAAATTGTCTACATTACTGACTAGTAGTATTGAATAAAAATAATTCAAATTAATTACGTTTCTGGTAATGAAAAACTCACTTGTTACACCGTTAGTAGTTCCAAGGTTATTATTCCCTTTTACCAAATTATTGTCTCTAACCAAACGACAGATCAAGATCAATTTTTAATCACAAGTCTTTACCAGTATTTTTTATTTAATTTTTGATAATTGGTACGTTATGAACTTGATTATAGTTCAATTGCATTGTTTAATCTTTTTCCTATAAATGTTGGCTTCGCTGGGTATTACATTAAACTGACGCTTTTCCCTAATTTTGAGAATATAATTAAACATACCATGAGAAAAATTGCCATAACATTCAAACAGCTGAAAATTAACGCAAATTTTAATTTATAGTATACACTCATTAATTGAACAAAATATATGTTTTTAAACATGTTTATTCAAAATCAAAGGTTCTATAACATTAATAAACTTCATTTAATTGCATAATGATATAGGTTTTGTAAGCAGAAGTAATAAAAATATATAAAAAAACCCATAATATACTAAATTATATAATCGTTTTCTTAAAACAAAGTATCTAGTTTGAATCATATTCGTCATGGACTCTTTTATCCCTATTGCAAATGTTCATTATCTTCCACAGAATGGCTGTTTCAATTCATTTTCAATCACCACGCAATACTAGAATCTTTTGTTTTGGTTTAATAAACATAAAATGGCCAAATTGATCTAAGAGCTGTCTTGATCAATGACAGCTTCTGAGCTTCCATCATGCGCGAATAGTCCTCAAATTTCATCGGTAATGCGTAGTGCAGAAAAGCAATTTATATACATTTATAACACAGATTTTGTGATTTAATTGTATGGAATTAAATTAAGATAATTAATATACAGAATCTTTGGTTTTGATTGAACTTGTGTTTATTGACATAACTTTTGTTATTATTGATTTATTGATCTTACACAGTAAACTAAAGCTCTGCGTTAATTTTCAACTTATTTACTCATAGTTTGTTTATTTATATTCTTAGAATTAGGGAAAAAGCGTCAGTTTAACATAATGACAAGAGCCAACATTCATGAGAGTTTCAAGCCCATCATATTCTCTCAGTGTAAGCAATGCAATGAATATTAAGCACTTAGAAAGAGTATTGATTGTTAAAGGGGGATAAGCCCGGGTTCCAGAGAGAATGGCAGAACATTTCAATTATTCTGCTATTAATAAAAAAAGATTTCACAATATCTATTGAAATAATTTTAGAAGATATACACAAGAATGTCAGATTAAACTTAAGATAGGATCTTTACATTCTGAGGTGAGCTCTGCTACGATTTTCACACCATGAGAAAATGATTGATAAGTCTAAAATAATGAGTCATCTACGTGACATTATACTTTAGATAAGGTGCTATAAATGAGCAAGTTTTCCTGCAAACATAAATTAACTCGTTGGTTCTCCTTAGGATGTATGGCAAGATATTGTCAATGCACAAGTAACCTTATTACTCAGTTCTCGTAACCTCCCAGGGCTGTTATTACTCACACACATTCCTATTCAAATATTGAATATAGATAAAAAGCAATCAACACAACAAATTTGATCTGGAGCAAATAGCACCTCTCTTTAGTGTACAACATAACCGTTCATCATTCCCAAGGATAAATAAAGAAACTTCTGTTGATATTGAACCCGTGGCAACATACCTTTCAAAGGATATTTCTGCCCTTTATTTCCCCATGCGTGTACCAATCACCAAGAGCACAACGTTACAGATGGTAATGAAGCGTTTGTACACCAAAACCATTACCTGCTACCCTAATAAAAGTTGACGGTAGTCAAGAAGAGAAATTAAGAAAGATAAAAAGTTTCAATACTAAAAACATGTTGTAGATATTTGTTCTGGTTATCGTTGAGAGTGAACTTCCGTAGCCAATGCCAATAAGTACCGCGCGTTTGTTTGTTGCCTGTTACGGTTTTTTGTTTGTTTCCCAGCGACGATCTGAGAGGATGGAGTAAGGCCGTCTATTTCTAGGCCCCTGTATCTAAGGTTATTTTTGACATTTCCTGTTTCTCTATAACGTTTCAAAAACTAATAGGCATTTCTTTATACCAGTTTAATTTATTGCTCAGAAAAATTACATATTTCACAACTAAAATAAAATATTGTTGATAAGTCAGGGAACTATTATACCTATGAAGTGTACTCACCAGTCTATTTTCCTAGTGTGTTCCAAATATTTACCAAATTACCCAATTCTATATTATTGTACTCACAAACACTTATGGCTGGAAAATTGTCCGAGAATAGAGCTGAAACAATTGCATCTTATTTACTAGTATTAATTAAAAATGATACAAAGTTGATTTTTATGGTAACAGGAAGAGGGGGAGTATGATTGGGATTCGACAGTTCAGGGAGCAATCCTGGGATCATTCTACTGGTGCTATATCTTGCCCCAGGTGGTGGAGGGGATGTTGACTCAGAAGTTCAGGACCAATGCAGTACCCTATTTGGCTATTCCCAGCTGGCCACTGCGATATGCTCTTTGTTCATGACCTAAGCTGCTTCCATCCACTACGGACTCCTGATCGTCCTTCGGTCCATACAACGAGAGCTTTTGTCTATAACTACTGTTTCTATTATATAAAAAAACTCCCTGTACTTGAATAAATATTTTAAATGTTAATACTTATAATCAATGATGAACTTGGGTGATGGATATGCCTTTGATTTATCATAATTAAGGTTATTTCTATACAAATATTTAAAATGAAATTAATAAAAATTAAACACACACATTGCTAGTTTGAAAAATAATATAATATATAATAAGCTCTCCTTGTATGGACCGAAGGACGATCAGGAGTCCGTAGTGGATGGAAGCAGCTTAAATCATGAACAAAGAGCATATCGCAGTGGCCAGCTGGGAGTAGCCAAATACGGTACTGCATTGGTCCTGAATTTCTGAGTCAATATCCCCTCCACCACCTGGGACAAGATGTAGCACCAGTATAATGATCCCAGGATTGCTCCCTGAACTGTTGAGTCCCAATAAAACTTCCCCTCTTCCTGTAACCATTAAATCAATTTAGTAATTTTGATTAAATAAAAGTAAACAAGATGCAATTGTTTCTGCTTTACTTTTGGACAATTTTCGAGCCATAAGATTCTGTGAGTACAATAATGTAGAACTGGGTAAGTTGTTAAATATTAGAAACACACTAGTATAATAGAATGGTGAGTACACTTTCGTAGGTATAATAATAGTTCTCTGACTTATCACCAATGTTTTATTTTAGTTGTGAAATCTATCATTCTTCTGAATAATAAATTAAAATATACAAATAATGAACAAGATGAATTGAGCTTTAAATTACATAATTACATTCGTTACACAAACATAGTACCGTAATAATTTTATGAATTAGACTAGAATAAGGTAAGGAATAAATTGTATCTTCACAAGCATTAACATCTTGTCAATTTCCCTTCAATCCCAGAGATTTTTAGTTTAAAACCTTCACTGTTATTTATACCAAGTGAAGATATAATTCTCGTAAAAACAGTCAACATATTAAACTACTGTACAATAACTGGGAGAATCAGTTAATTTAAGTCAACACTTTTTTTTAATTTTCTTGTAAACAAGAAATATAATCTTTTTACAGGACTTAATATGTATTTCGCAAGATACAGGATGAAAAATTCAGATTAAAGTTCATTCACATATACTAACTCGGGAAGTGGCAGGAGCATCATCGTCTTGAAGAGACGTCAAGTTGACAGAGTGATCATAGCAAAGGAGAGGAGAATCCTGATTAGAGTTTTGGTTGGAGGAGGTGTGGCAACTTAACCATGGCGACTATGGCAATGTTGATGTCTGTTCTCCTCATGAAGCTGATCAGGAAACCAGAGAAAGACAGAAGGTGAAGAACAACCCGACCTGGAACTGCATCTGAACAGAAGGAAAATGTCAATCGTCCTATGACTCAATTTTTCTACAAATAAAGAATTTATAGTAATATAGATAAGTGTAAATTAAGAATTCAAAGAAATTACTACAAATTTTGGATGAATATTCTATAGAATTTGTTAACTGACCTTGTAGTGACCTGAAACAATATTTCGGCTGTTTGAGGGAAGGAACATTGTTCTCTTCGGCGCGACCAAGATCCTCTAGGGTTGCCATTGTCTAAACTGTACTGGACTTCAAATCAAGCCACTTCATAATAGTACACAATCACCACACACGTAGAATCTAGGATCTTCAAAACTGCAGTTGGTGAGAAACTAAGAATAGTTTTAAACATATCAATTATTCTGCTATTAATCAAAATAAATTTCACAACATCTATTGAAATAATTTTAGAAGATACACATAAGAATGTCAGGTTAAACTTAAGGTAGGATCTTTACAATCTGAGGTGATCTCTGTTACAAATTTCACACTATGAGAAAATGATTGAGCAGTCAAGTCTAAAATAATGAGTCATCTACGTGACAAAAGATTTTAGATAAGGTGTCGTAAAGGTACAAGTTTTCCTGAAAACAGAAATTAACTCGTTGGTTCTCCTTAGGATGTTTGGCGGGATATTGTCAATGCACAAATAACCTTATTACTCAGTTCTCGTAACCTCCCAGGGCTGTTATTACTCACACACATTCCTATTCAAATATTGAATATAGATAAAAAGCAATCAACACAACAAATTTGATCTGGAGCAAATAGTACCTCTCTTTAGTGAACAACATAAAAGTTCATCATTCCCAAAGATAAATAAAGAAACTTCTGTTGATATTGAACCCGTGGCAACATACCTTTCAAAGGATATTTCTGCCCTTTATTTCCCCATGCGTGTACCAATCACCAAGAGCACAACGTTACAGATGGTAATGAAGCGTTTGTACACCAAAACCATTACCTGCTACCCTAATAAAAGTTGACGGTAGTCAAGAAGAAAATTAAGAAAGATAAAAAGTTTCAATGCTAAAAACATGTTATAGATATTTGTTCCGGTTATCGTTGAGAGTGAACTTCCGTAGCCAATCCAATAAGTACCGCGTTTGTTTGTTGCCTGTTACGGTTTTTTGTTTGTTTCCCAGCGACGATCTGAGGAGGATAGAGGAAGGCCGTCTATTTCTAGGCCCATGTATCTAAGATTATTTTTGACATTTCCTGTTTCTCTAAAACGTTTCAAAAACTAATAGGCATTTCTTTATACCAGTTTAATATATTTTTCAGAAGAATTACAGATTTCACAACTAAAATAAAATATTGGTGATAAGTCAGGGAACTATTATACCTATGAAGTGTCCTCCCCAATCTATTTTACTAGTGTGTTACTAATATTTAACAACTTACACAATTCTATATAATTGTACTCACAAACAATTATGGCTAGAAAATTATCAAAAAATAAAGCATAAACAATTGCATCGAGTTTACCCTTATTTAATCAAAATTACAAAGTTGATTTTTATAGTTACAGGAAGAGGGGGAGTTACATTGGGACTCGACAGTTCAGGGAAAACTAAAGTTAAAAAAGTAGAAAACCATTTTGGTCGTTCTAATAATAAACTTTCCCAACTTAAACCTACTTTAATACATTCCGTCAAAGATAATCATCACACTTCATTGGCTGTCCAGTTGACCTTGTTTCAGCATCAATAACGAGCCAGTAGTTCCAAGGCGCAAAAATTTGAGTGTTAGAAACAAACCAGGCAAGACTGCTTGTACGTTTTTGTACAAATTTTACTTATGAAGTAAATCACAGCAAATAATTTTTATTATAAGCTAAATTCCACTGTACATGCAATTCTCTACATACAAGAGACTTGTACAAATATAGTATTATCCCTGGCCGCCAACTACAGTGAAAAATAGAGGAAGACCATATTACAATACGAGGCTACAAAATTGTCTACATTACTGACTAGTAGTATTGAATAAAAATAATTCAAATTAATTACGTTTCTGGTAATGAAAAACTCACTTGTTACACCGTTAGTAGTTCCAAGGTTATTATTCCCTTTTACCAAATTATTGTCTCTAACCAAACGACAGATCAAGATCAATTTTTAATCACAAGTCTTTACCAGTATTTTTTATTTAATTTTGATAATTGGTACGTTATGAACTTGATTATAGTTCAATTGCATTGTTTAATCTTTTTCCTATAAATGTTGGCTTCGCTGGGTATTACATTAAACTGACGCTTTTCCCTAATTTTGAGAATATAATTAAACATACCATGAGAAAAATTGCCATAACATTCAAACAGCTGAAAATTAACGCAAATTTTAATTTATAGTATACACTCATTAATTGAACAAAATATATGTTTTTAAACATGTTTATTCAAAATCAAAGGTTCTATAACATTAATAAACTTCATTTAATTGCATAATGATATAGGTTTTGTAAGCAGAAGTAATAAAAATATATAAAAAAACCCATAATATACTAAATTATATAATCGTTTTCTTAAAACAAAGTATCTAGTTTGAATCATATTCGTCATGGACTCTTTTATCCCTATTGCAAATGTTCATTATCTTCCACAGAATGGCTGTTTCAATTCATTTTCAATCACCACGCAATACTAGAATCTTTTGTTTTGGTTTAATAAACATAAAATGGCCAAATTGATCTAAGAGCTGTCTTGATCAATGACAGCTTCTGAGCTTCCATCATGCGCGAATAGTCCTCAAATTTCATCGGTAATGCGTAGTGCAGAAAAGCAATTTATATACATTTATAACACAGATTTTGTGATTTAATTGTATGGAATTAAATTAAGATAATTAATATACAGAATCTTTGGTTTTGATTGAACTTGTGTTTATTGACATAACTTTTGTTATTATTGATTTATTGATCTTACACAGTAAACTAAAGCTCTGCGTTAATTTTCAACTTATTTACTCATAGTTTGTTTATTTATATTCTTAGAATTAGGGAAAAGCGTCAGTTTAACATAATGACAAGAGCCAACATTCATGAGAGTTTCAAGCCCATCATATTCTCTCAGTGTAAGCAATGCAATGAATATTAAGCACTTAGAAAGAGTATTGATTGTTAAAGGGGGATAAGCCCGGGTTCCAGAGAGAATGGCAGAACATTTCAATTATTCTGCTATTAATAAAAAAAGATTTCACAATATCTATTGAAATAATTTTAGGAAATATACACAAGAATGTCAGATTAAACTTAAGATAGGATCTTTACATTCTGAGGTGAGCTCTGCTACGATTTTCACACCATGAGAAAATGATTGATAAGTCTAAAATAATGAGTCATCTACGTGACATTATACTTTAGATAAGGTGCTATAAATGAGCAAGTTTTCCTGCAAATATAAATTAACTCGTTGGTTCTCCTTAGGATGTATGGCAAGATATTGTCAATGCACAAGTAACCTTATTACTCAGTTCTCGTAACCTCCCAGGGCTGTTATTACTCACACACATTCCTATTCAAATATTGAATATAGATAAAAAGCAATCAACACAACAAATTTGATCTGGAGCAAATAGCACCTCTCTTTAGTGTACAACATAACCGTTCATCATTCCCAAGGATAAATAAAGAAACTTCTGTTGATATTGAACCCGTGGCAACATACCTTTCAAAGGATATTTCTGCCCTTTATTTCCCCATGCGTGTACCAATCACCAAGAGCACAACGTTACAGATGGTAATGAAGCGTTTGTACACCAAAACCATTACCTGCTACCCTAATAAAAGTTGACGGTAGTCAAGAAGAGAATTAAGAAAGATAAAAAGTTTCAATACTAAAAACATGTTGTAGATATTTGTTCTGGTTATCGTTGAGAGTGAACTTCCGTAGCCAATGCCAATAAGTACCGCGTTTGTTTGTTGCCTGTTACGGTTTTTTGTTTGTTTCCCAGCGACGATCTGAGAGGATGGAGTAAGGCCGTCTATTTCTAGGCCCTGTATCTAAGGTTATTTTTGACATTTCCTGTTTCTCTATAACGTTTCAAAAACTAATAGGCATTTCTTTATACCAGTTTAATTTATTGCTCAGAAAAATTACATATTTCACAACTAAAATAAAATATTGGTGATAAGTCAGGGAACTATTATACCTATGAAAGTGTACTCCCCAATCTATTTTTCCTAGTGTGTTCCAAATATTTACCAAATTACACAATTCTATATTATTGTACTCACAAACACTTATGGCTGGAAAATTGTCCGAGAATAGAGCTGAAACAATTGCATCTTATTTACTAGTATTAATTAAAAATGATACAAAGTTGATTTTATGGTAACAGGAAGAAGAGGGGGAGTATGATTGGGATTCGACAGTTCAGGGAGCAATCCTGGGATCATTCTACTGGTGCTATATCTTGCCCCAGGTGGTGGAGGGGATGTTGACTCAGAAGTTCAGGACCAATGCAGTACCCTATTTGGCTATTCCCAGCTGGCCACTGCGATATGCTCTTTGTTCATGACCTAAGCTGCTTCCATCCACTACGGACTCCTGATCGTCCTTCGGTCCATACAACGAGAGCTTTTGTCTATAACTACTGTTTCTATTATATAAAAAACTCCCTGTACTTGAATAAATATTTTAAATGTTTAATACTTTATAATCAATGATGAACTTGGGTGATGGATATGCCTTTGATTTTATCATAATTAAGGTTATTTCTATACAAATATTTAAAATGA
Source organism: Homalodisca vitripennis (assembly GCF_021130785.1). Classification (NCBI taxonomy): domain Eukaryota; kingdom Metazoa; phylum Arthropoda; class Insecta; order Hemiptera; family Cicadellidae; genus Homalodisca; species Homalodisca vitripennis. The sequence continues at coordinate 947 of NW_025783419.1, read as the reverse complement.
ATTAATAAAAATTAAACACACACATTGCTAGTTTGAAAATAATATAATATATAATAAGCTCTCCTGTATGGACCGAAGGACGATCAGGAGTCCGTAGTGGATGGAAGCAGCTTAAATCATGAACAAAAAGCATATCGCAGTGGCCAGCTGGGAAGTAGCCAAATACGGTACTGCATTGGTCCTGAATTTCTGAGTCAATATCCCCTCCACCACCTGGGACAAGATGTAGCACCAGTATAATGATCCCAGGATTGCTCCCCTGAACTGTTGAGTCCCAATAAAACTTCCCCTCTTCCTGTAACCATTAAATCAATTTAGTAATTTTGATTAAATAAAAGTAAACAAGATGCAATTGTTTCTGCTTTACTTTTGGACAATTTTCGAGCCATAAGATTCTGTGAGTACAATAATGTAGAAACTGGGTAAGTTGTTAAATATTAGAAACACACTAGTATAATAGACTGGTGAGGTACACTTTCGTAGGTATAATAGTTCTCTGACTTATCACCAATGTTTTATTTTAGTTGTGAAATCTATCATTCTTCTGAATAATAAATTAAAATATACAAATAATGAACAAGATGAATTGAGCTTTAAATTACATAATACATTCGTTACACAAACATAGTACCGTAATAATTTTATGAATTAGACTAGAATAAGGTTAAGGAATAAATTGTATCTTCACAAGCATTAACATCTTGTCAATTTCCCCTTCAATCCCAGAGATTTTAAGTTTAATAACCTTCACTGTTATTTATACCAAGTGAAGATATAATTCTCGTTTAAAACAGTCAACATATTAAACTACTGTACAATAACTGGGAGAACCAGTTAATTTAAGTCAACACTTTTTTTTTAAAATTTTCTTGTAAACAAGAAATATAATCTTTTCTACAGGACTTAAATATGTATTTCGCAAAGATACAGGATGAAAAATTTAATTA
>NW_025783418.1:0-29932 GCF_021130785.1 Homalodisca vitripennis | reverse complement strand
GTTCAGGGTGGGGACCTCTACAGTCCCAAGCTTTGTCTTTAATTAAAAATCAATTGTAAACTTTAAATGTCAATTCATTTTCCAAAAATCAAAATTTGGGAAAATGTGGTATTACAAACATTATGTTTTGACTGTGAGTTTTTGAGATAATTCAAGTTAATTTAAATATTTTTCTTTCAGTTTCTTCTAAAACATTTTATTGTAATAAGAATGATTTAGTTTTAAAATGCAACATCAAAACTGAATGAGAAAATATCAATAACTTGAACACAGAGCAACGTACACATTCACATGCAGTTTCCCCGCTGAGGCCAGAGGTAAGTTGAAGGAACAGGTTGAGGTAACCTCTGCATGCAGCTTGAACCCACAAAGGTCTTGTGAACAATAGGTTTCTCTATCACTCCTTAGCGTCCATAATCACAGTCATGAGGCCTCCCCAACATAAGTCGAGTCCCTCCAAAATCTGCACTCCGAGTTACATTCTCGTACGTCTTTATAAATCTATAACAATTACAGTTTCAAAAGTGAACAATTACTATCTAAAATATACATGATTAGAGAATACTCATTGCAACATTTTTTATAGCATTGCATTTCTAAATCTTAACTCTTTGAGAACGCAATGGACACTAAATCTTCCATGGTAGTATGTGGATAAAAGACCTGCCGTGGACTAAATATTCATTCAACCATGTTTCTGTTTAAAAAGAAGCTGCTGGATGGAATGAATAACATTACAATTGTGATAATTTTTATAATGGGAATAGCCCGAGTAGATCTCGTTATTTTGTTACTATAATTTAAAAACATAACTTTGATAGATTCAATTAATATAAATGAGAAAATCCCATCAATATAGGAAAACAATTTGTGGTTACAAAGTTACTACCGAGGGTCATTTGGAAAGTAATTTGCTGAGGTAACAGATCAAAAGAACAGATGAGTGTGCAGCACAATTTATGAACAGCACTGCTATGCTGCTACTTTTAATATTCATCTGGCAGCGTCACAGTGAATGTTGCTATGCCATTCTAAGCCCTCTAAACTAGTGTTTAAAATAGCACTATCTTCCACAATCCAAATCTGTCACTGACATTATAGCAAACATTAGATTTCATTTGGTAAAGAAAATGCAACTGGTGAAATTCATTATCAATTGTGTTCTGCGTATGGAGAAGATTTATTATGAACTATACCGCAGTTAAAATTGTCTGGTAAAGAACAAACTAATGTTAATGACGAAAAGCAAAGTGCCTATGGCCACTGACGGCCTTGTCGAAATCAATCATAAGGTTGAGAAAAACCGAAGGTTCAATCACAATCTTTCAAAATATAGATTTCAAAAACTAGTGCATGAAATTATGCTTGAGAAACTCGGACATTGTAAATTTTGTGTCCAATAACTACCCAAACTATTGACTGATGAACTCAAACAAAGAGAACAAAGCCAGCTCCAAAGTTTCTTATCCAGTACTAAGAAGAAAGGTGATAAATTTCTTAACTAAGTCATTGGTAATGAATCATGATGGTTTCTCTTGTCAATTTCAAATAGAAAAGGCAATCAATGGAATTGGATCACACCTTGTCACCATGAAAACCGCCGTGTTTGGTTTAAGTGCATAAACAGCAGAATTTTATTCATGTTTAAAAATAGTTTAAGAACGTCTTTCAAATTTATATAATGAAAAGACTCTAAAAGTTTGTGTAATTCTTTTTTATTTAATAAAGCTATTTTCTTTCCAAACAAACCTCATATTAAAGGACTTTAGGTTTGATGTTTTTAAATATTATAGGGTATTCTCATCAAGGTAATGGACATAAATGGGATTTGTTGACTGAAATAAGTTGAGTATTTCTGACTTAGTTTTATTTAAAAATGAGGTAATAATTAACACAATCAAATGCCTTGGAAATATTATACAGCATAGAAACTATGTTAATCCTATCCACACAATTAAATTTAAAACAGTTTCAAGAAACAGAAAATTGCTTGGATAACTATTTTTCTGAAAATAAAATTTTACAATATTAGTCAAAACGTTCAATTAAATTAAAAATCATATTGACCTTTAAAGAACATTTTTTTCAACAACCGAACAATGTTAAATAGAACAAATATACTTTAATCAGCCATTTTATGAAATCATCAGATTACACTTGGTCAACTATTTAATTACATCATCAAAACGTAATAAACCTTGATCAAATCTGAACAGTTTTGATACTTTTCAAACTGTGATCAAATTTCATCAAATCATTTGATGGAGATTGATCGGCTGGTATTGTTAGTCAAGATTTGACAAAACGTAACAAAATTTTGAACAGGCTGAACTAAGAATGATAACTTATCTCCATTCTCAATAATACTTACAGATAATGGTTTCTGCCTCTTGATCACTAGCAGTTGTTGATTACTACGAACCAAATAAGTATTTCTGAATTGGGTTATAGGAAGTAAAAATCATTAAATCGTCAGCTTCTCTATCTAGATCTAACGAGTCTACAACCTTCCGATCCACAAACTCCAACAGTTGACCACTGGAGGTGCAAAGACCAGTCAGAATCTTCCCACCTGTGAAATTTATAAAAATTAAAACAACGACAACCCTGTTAAAATAAAGTATAATTTGACATTTCTATGAAAATACAATTAATATGCACCTCAATTTCAAGTGTTAGGTGTGAATACAATTTAAAAATGTATAGTATTTGTGGATGTATTGAAATCAAGGAGTTTCTCTATTTTTATGAGGTTTTAGTAGTAATTAAGTAATAGGCACATAAGTTAATACTTTTTCTATTATATTCAATACTTAAATTTATGTGCTTGTTAATTTAAATTAGAATCATCAAACAAAATAACTCTTGACTTTCTAAATATTTTATGTGAGTGCAGGAATTTTAAAGTTTCTACTATTGAGGTTTTAAGTAAGATTATGTTACTAATTTTATGAAAACTTCTAGTAATAGTTTGAAGACCTTTTTTAATACACTCATAAGTTTATTATGTAACAATGAATTAAATGTTTCCAGTTAAAGGCCATTCTGCACCTAAAATGAGCAAAAATTCAAAATTTAGTTTTTTGCAGATTATTGTTTTCTATTTAATTCTAAAAGAGACAACGCCATAGTTTTTGCAAAACAACTTTTTGTTTTACCTTAAAAATTGTTTTTATAAAGGCATGTTCTGAATTTCACAGCCAAGCAGACCGTACATTTTGTTATATCTGTGATCTAAATATTTCTATATACTAATGACTTTTTCTGTATGGTTTTCTGGATAGTATTTACCTCTGAATGTTTCTGTTTACTTTATTGTATTCTTGACTGTCTGCATGACAACAATGTTACTTTACAACAATGACAAGAGATGTTTACTTTATTATGGAAAATCAAAACAAAGTTTCTGAATGATTTGTTTTTTAGTGTACTACTCATGGTAGTTTATTTTTAGTGATACTTGCATAGTGTTTTATTATGAGGAGAAAGAAGGGAATTAAGAAGAGATTGAGTGAGAGCAATAATAGAATAGCATGTTTGCAAAGGTGGTTGACAAACAGCTTGAACCTACATACTGTATGAGGCTACTTCACAGACTAAGCCTAGCTAGCATACAGTGTTTTTTTATTAATTTGTACAGTCAATATTTTAAAACTTGCTCTAGTATTTAAAACTCTCCTAATAAGCTATGTAAAACGGCGTAGTAAAAATTATCAGAGTTTAAAATCAACTAAGACGTACGATAACAATTTTACAGAATGATATTGACTATGTGTTTGTTTCTTGTGATTATCTGAAAATTTTGTTTTTAATGTTTTTTTAATAAAAAAATCTTATTTCTCAAAAACTATAAAAGAAAGAAGACTTATGTTTTTACTATGTATTCTCAAAAATCCTATGCATAATTAAAAACCTATGCATTTTCCATGATTCTGCACTTTATAGAAAAGTTAAACAATATACGTACATGTAGAAAAATTGGAAAGACTATTAAAGTTTGAAATTTACTTCTTTATAAAAGTTTTTGGACAAACGCTAGTATATTTAAAATGCATAGGACTTTAGTTGTTGTCATTGGCTACAAAACCATTAAACAATCATAGGTTGGTCTCTATACAATATTAATTTTAACATTTTGTATTTTTTTACAAAATAAAGTATTTTTACTTTTATTGCACATAAACCAAAACCAATTATCATTAAAAAAATTATCTATTATTTCCTATAAAAGAAAACTCATAATTGTTCAATAATTTTAATTTTTCTTTCATGAGACCTTTCAACACTAAGATGCCATTGTCAGGTGTGGCCTTAGAAGTCAAAAGGCCTCGTGGAAGAAAAGTAAAATTATTGGACAATGGTTTCCTTTATAGAAAAAAATAGTTTTCCCAGTAAGAAGAGCTCCTCTTTCAATGAAATCATTAAAAAAGAAAAAACAGTATATAAAAAACTCCTTGTAAATTCAGAATCTCCTTAAAACGTTAAAAATTCAGTATGTAATCTTACCTCCTAGTATGTCTACAGCAAAGCATTTTGCAACTTGTATAAATGCTTGAGGTATATCTAGTTCCATTGGACTGCAACAGATAAATGTCCAGAACTTTCATAATTAGAAATAAAACAATTATGTTCTCTCAAATCATTACCTAAAACATAACTGAAACAAATAAATCTTAACCAACACAAATCCTGGTTTTTCGATGAATACAGTAGTAAAATGTGTAAGATATTCCACATTGGTATAAAAAAAGTGACAACACAAAATAAATTAACACACATACAAAACACTAAATATACTAGAATCAAAGGAATTGCAACCTCTTCAACTTACTAGATCATTGTTAACTAATGTACTCATGATATTTTATAATTCTCATACCCTATATACTACTCTTTGTTCTCTTTCTTTTAATTCTCTACTTGATTTCAATCAATTAAAAAATTTAAGATTCGGATCAGTGATTGGTGCTTTATACAGATTTTGATCCAAGGTTGAATCTGACCAATGCTCCCTCTTTTCCTCCAACAGCTTATTGGTTCAGATCCAAAGGTCCTTGTTATCCTGCTTTATATTTATTCATATCCACATCATAATCTCATATCAGTAGTTTATTAACTGTTTAATTTTTGACAAAGTTTATAAAAAAACCTATATATATATATATATATATATATATAAAATATATACAAATGTTTTTCATATCTTATTTCCAATAGCTGTTTTTATGTACTACTCATTATGGTGTAATGCTATATGAAAAAATAAGGACATTTGATCAATTGAATGGCAGTAAATAAAATTTATTCAACTTTACGGTTAACTTCGTTATTACAGTACAGTTAAATTTGTGTGCAGAAAACTTGGTTTGCTCCACTGTGCTTAGATATCATGTCTAAAGCATTGTAGTGCACTCTCATTGTGCACTGATGAGACAGTGAGAATTCCTCTTCATGTAGATTAACACTATATTTTGTTGTCTGGGTGTCTATGAAGTCGCAACAATATATAGTGTTCATTTATTGAGCTTCTTCGTCCACAGAATATTTTTTTAATCTCTTCAGACCGCAACATGACTTCCAGATTCCAGGAGTCAAGCCTGTGAAAGCAGCATATTCCAGATGCTGCTGTAAAAGTAAGGTGAACTGGAGCTAAACTCAACATTCACATGAACTTCTTTATTAATAAATCAAAATGCCATTAGTTAGTCCTTTCTGAACCTCATTTAGATAGTCATATTAATATTAAATAATGAATCTTAACCTACTGATGAGTTGGTATTTTTTTTTTTTTTTTTTTTTTTTTTTTGCGTTGGGGTATTGGGGTGGATTCACAGATTTTTTTTTTTTTGTCCTCACACACGTCAACCTGAGCTTATTGTGTCCCCTTTGATGTTAGAGGGGTAAGCCTATCTTTGTGCCCTTAATTAGGCTAAGAAGCTTGGGGAAACTAGCATGAGTTGGTAAGTTTTTATATTACATCTAAAAAGTATCAAATAAGTTGAAATTGACCAATGGTAAGCTACTGTATATTATATCATCTAAATAAATTCAATATACCTTTACACACACACACACAAAAATAAATATATACCTTTTATGTTCAGGGTGTTAAAAAAAGTTCTGCACGGGCCTGATAATTCCCCGAACGATTAACAGGTAAAGCAATAAAACGGTACATCATTACTACACCTATAAATTTACTTTTTGAAGTAATTACCATTTTTTGTCATATTCAGGAAAATGGGCCGCAAGGAGTCAGAAGGAAATCTTAAATGAGAGCATAGGTCGAGTAGTACAAATTAAAGGTCTTTATTAGTAGAGTACAATGTCACAAATCCAACCTCAAAAGGTTCACTCTTTAAAAAATTACGCTGGTTTAAAGTTTAACATATTTACAACGTAGGTACTGTTCTAATTGTTTGATATTCTTGTCTTGGCACAAGTTGTGCCCTCCAAAGTGTGATGTATTAAGCCACTTTTCCCAGTATATTCTAACCATAACATTGACCTTTGAGATAATAGAATTGTTTGAAATTATACATTTTCTGTAAGTTTGAGTTCCTACTAATATTGGATAAGACACAACACAGAAACAAAATTATAATTTTGTGAAATTGAACTTAGTAGATTTGGCCTAGGCCTATGATAGACTTACAGGGCAAACTTTTAATAAGCAGCTTGCACTCATGCATTTTATAGAATGAATAATTCAATGTTACAACTTATTTTACTTAACATATGATTTCAACTTATTAATAAACAAATTTTGAAAATAACACAGTAAGAATAAACCGTGAATGAACTAGTTTGTTTGGTGAATTTGAAAATGGCATTGAACATGCAGATATTGTGTGAGATTGTCGCTTAAAAGTGACGAGATTTGTTTTTTGTACTTTGAAGATATGAGTTTAGCTTATGGTAGCCCATGGAGAGAATCCCTTTCCTCCATTTCACAAAAGCGGTTCCTCACTAATATCTGGGCAAACTATAAATATTTTTGTTTCTCTAATATATTGGTCTAGGCCAAATTTGGTTATTTTTGTTCTTTTTTTCTTGTATTTCATTAAAAATAATAATGTTGGCTACTATTCTTGTAGTTAATGTATTATAATTCCTGATGAATAGCCTATTAGTGTTATATCAAATCGAATTTAAATATATCTAATGGTTTGATAATAACAATCGAATAAGGAGTATATGCCATATGCCGTTTATTTACAGTCTACCTACAGTCTTTGACAAAAAAGTAGGCTACTTTCCTCTAAGAGAATAAAAAAAATCATGTGAAGTGGGTCTTGTAAACATTTACTAAAATCTTCAAAAGGTTATCACACAGGCCCTAAAAAAAAAAGAAACTGTCCCCCTTTATTTTCTAAAATGTTATAATTATTGTCAAACCAATACATCTTTCATTTTAAGCATACAATTTGTTTATCAGGGTCTATGAACAACACCAATTTCATAACCTAGTTTGTTTTCAGATTTACTGGATGGGAATTATATTGTACTTACATTACCTATAATAACGTGTATTAATACATAAATCCACATAAGAACGTGTGTGTTCAACAAAAATGTGAGTTGAGGAGAATATTCAATTTCACTCTTTATCGCACTTTATTACCTAATTTATTACTCCTCTTATCATAATTTGTGAATTCTAATGTTAGAAACTTAAAAACGTATTAACGTTCCCCGCCAACTGGGCTCTAACACGCGTTTTCCGATATTCCCTAGTCAGCTGATATATTTTATTTTACGCATGGAGACGTCCACGAGATTAAAAATATATTTTAACGCCAGTTGCCTTGGGTAAAAATGGCCGTAGGTCCAAATAAATTAAATTGTTTTATATGTTGTTAGGAACATATTAGAGTAGTATTAAATCAAGTTTGCAGTTTCGAAATCCTCTAGCTTAACTTTTAAGAGCCAATAACCTTGTAAATGTTCAGACTGTTTATTGGTTTTTAGCTTATAAACTCGTGAAGTATTTTACAAAAATTCCACTTACACTTTTTATGATGTAGATAAAAATATCCTAAAATTTATGATCAACAGCTCTGTAGTTCAAACAGTTCCCGAGTGATATGATCAAAATTTCAATTTGAGGACGAAAAAATCAACATTTACATTTTAGTTTATCTATTGGCTAAAATATTAGTTTCTAGTGCACATCCCAAGAGGAAAGTCCACATGCAAAAAGTTATAAACCAGTCATTTAGCTTTAACCTAAGTACAGAACGACGTCAGTAGATCCAATAGATCTGTACTTATCTGGGGGGGACGAAAAGTTGGGGGGGGGGGAAATCGGATTGTTCAATACATTTACCCAATCAAATTGCAGCCCTTTTATCCTATCTTATTATATACAAAAGAAAAGGGATGAATTATTGATTGAATTGAATATTAATGCATTGTATATAAATAGCTGACTTTTAGGTGTTTGTGCATAGCAAAATGTTTGTGAAGGCAGGTGTTGCTGTAAAAATAACGAGTCACTCTGTTTATGCATCTAGGTATAAGGTTGTTACATAAACCTGTTTGTGCCCTGATTCATCAAAAGAGGACTGCCAGTACGGGAATCGTTCGTAGTAAGGCATTTTGTTGTGAGAAATCAACCCCCCTCTGAGTGGTAACACAGTACAATGGAGAGGGGGAGTGTCGGGTGTTCTGTCCTCCCTTCCTACCGTCCTTGTCTCTGATGCCTTCCTTACTACACTCAGTCTGCCTTAAAAACTCCCATATTCTGATCTGTGAACCTTTCAGACAAAAAATCGTCAAAATTTCGATCGTGTTGGTATTTTATGTACTTTCCTTTCTTCTCTGTTTACAATATATCGGAATTATTCCCATCACGTGTTTGTTTCATGTGTCGGGAAGTGCTTGAAGAGGGAACAATGACTGTGAAAACACGGTATTTAGACAGTAATAGAAGTGAGTCATAAATGTTTGGGCTTGAAGACAATGGGCGATACAGAATAAAATTGAACATAACCATTATTAAGCCATCGTTTCATCCAGGAGACTACTCCCCCCTTCTGCACATTACATGATGCTTGCAAGAATCGTAGTCGCAAACGTCTAATATTTTCCATCTTTCCATATTTTCCCATGTCCATCATTCCTACTGTCCGATTGGTCTATGCTGTCTGCTGTCACCATAGAGTCCTCAACCTCAACCAAAGACATAGAGGATACTTCGACCTGTTGAGTCTACAGGGAGGAATAAGGCTTTACGTTGGATTGACTCCTGCACTATATAAAACTGTCCTATATCGTGACTTATTATACTAATTATGTTATTTATGTTCTATGTCCGTAGTGTTGTAATGTATCTGTAATATATACATATATCTGTAAATATCCTAGTTAAATTTTTTAAGTATTATCCTGTTGTCTTTATCTTACTTATTTATTGTTGTATTACATACAGCATTTGATCTGTACATTGCACTTTACCATACACTCCATCACAACAACATGTCTTGCCCAGAGGTATGCCCAGTTTGCGTTATCCTTGTGACTGATGCTGACAAAGGTATACAATGTGATGGACCTTGCAATAGATGGTTTCATGCGTCTTGCGCAGGTATATCTCAAACTGGAGTACAATAAATTAGCTAAAAATGATAATCAGAAGTGGTCCTGTGGGCGTGATGATTGCATCAATGTTTCTAAACAGCCTCTAAACATTCTACTACGCCAACTAGCACTGTTGAATGAAAAGATCACGAGCTTGGCAGGCAAAATTGATACACTTACACCTTTGCCAGCTAAGATCGATCAAATAATTGAGCAAGTTGATAGTCTAAATAAAAATCTTGCCTCACTTGATAAACGTGTCTCGGATAATGAGGAAAAAATTGTTATTCTTGAGAAATCAATCAAAGATATTCCTAGGACTAACACTAACGATATTGAAGGTGTCGTTGCTGAGGTCAATGAGCGCGCCCGCCGTGCATCTAATGTGATGATATATGGTCTTCCTGAATCTAATAGCCCTGATGTCAAGTTTAGAATTACCCATGACCTTGAGATCGTCACTGAGCTACTCAAGTCTGCACACTCTACTTTCAGCAGCGAGGGGGTTAAAACTTACCGCATTGGCAAAAAGACAAATGATAAACATAGACCCCTCAAAGTAATCTTGAAGAGTGAGCATGATGCTCGCCTTGTGTTGACTAACTTCTCATCTGAAGCTGCGGCAAAGGTTGACCAGATTTTCTCAGCTGTTTAAAATTGCTAGGGATCGCACTCCACAGGAACAAAAGTATCTGAAATCTGTGATAGCTGAGCTTGAGGAGAGGAAATCCCGCGGCGAACAAAACCTGACTATAAAGTACATAAATAATGTCCCACAAATTGTTAAGAATTCAAAAAACTAGTAAGGCACAACGGTTCCCCATTGTTTATTTCCTGTTATTTTTCAAAATGTCAACGGTCTGAGGAGTAAAATGAACTCATTAACGCAAGGAATAAAATACTTCACCCTATGATATTATATCGCTGGTCGAAACCAATCTATCACCTGATATACACGATGCTGAGCTTAATATTACGGGGTTCCATATCTTCAGGTGTGATAGGTCATCACTTACTAGTGACAAGTCGGGTGGTGGTGGAGTTCTCATAGCCGTACGAAATTGTATTTCTTGCACCAGGATTCCCACCAATGTCAATGACATTGAATGTATATTTATCTTGTGTAAGTTTTCCCACCTACCTCCTCAGTACTTCTGGGAAATGTCTTATATACCTCCTAATCAGCCAACCATTAAGTATTCGGATTTTAGAGATGCTATGGATGAGGTCTATAATTCCCTGGGTGAACCTGCAGATGTCATAATAGTGGGAGACTTTAATCAGCCTGACACAAAATGGACGCGGCCTGACATTACTTCTGTGTCAAACTCTTCCCGTTGTCCTGCTTGAACTTATTGGTGCATATAGCCTGAGACAGTTAAATTATATAACCAACTACCGAGATGTATGTCTTGATCTGATACTCCTCTTCAATTGAGACATCTGAAGTTGTGCATGCGCCTGATGTACTGTTGGAGGAAGATAGACACCATCCTGCTTTGTCTTTTGAATTTGAAGTGTTTTGCAGCCTTCCACGACTGAAAGCCAGAAACGGGTGCTTAACTTTCGAAGGTGTGATGTCGATGCTGTTTTCAATGGGCTGCAGGTTCTAAGCTACCCTGCATCAAGTGAGTTGGCGGATCCTGAGCGGGCTTTCACAAACTTCAGCGACTACCTGGCCTCTTTAGTTAGGGTCAATACTCCACTCAAAAGAGTTGGTGGAGCTAGATTCCCCTCCTGGTTCTCTAAAAAATTGAAACTGCTGGTTATCAGGAAGAAACAGTTACATAAAGTCTACAAGCATACAAGGGCGCACATTGATTATGATAATTTTCGGAGAACTAGAGGGGAGTGCAGAGACCTCACCCACGCGTGCTATTCAGAATACATCGGTAAGGTTGAAAATGGTATTCCTAGAGATATTAAAGTCCTTTTGGTCTCATGTTGGTAGCCTTAAAAGTTCTCCTAAACGTTCCGACACCACATGACTTTAGACAAAAAGGAAGCTACTGATCCTACTAGCAAGTGTGATTTGTTTGCTCGGTATTTTTCTTCAGTATTTAGTGATACTACAGTTTCCTATTCCTAGATTTTGATTATGGTTGGAACCAAACATTATCCAGCTGTTCAATAACAACCTTGGATGTCCAACAGACCCTCGAATCACTGGATGCCAGGAAGAGTGCTGGGCCGGATGATATACCACCACGAGTTCTAAAACAGTGTGCTCCAATACTTGCAAGTTCATTTAACAATTCTCTTCAGGCCTCTACTTGCTTCTGGAGTCTTTCCATCAAACTTGAAGCAGAGCTATGTATTCCCAATATTTAAGTCTGGAGATAGAGGGAAACATAAGAGACTATAGACCCATTGTGATACAGTCTGCTCTCGCTAAGGTGTTTGAAAGTATCATCTTGAACAATATATATTTCTCAACTCAAGAGTCGCATCTGTTTGGAGCAACATGGTTTCTTAAAGGGCCGCTCTAACCACAACCAATCTACTGATGTTTTCAGGAATATATAACGTCAGCTTTTGCAAATTCCTCACAGGTAGATTGCATATATCTAGATTTTAGCAAAGCATTCGATAAGATTAATCACAGTCTACTTATATCAAAGCTTGAAGGCTATGGCATTTGGGGACCTCTGCTTCGTTGGATGAGTAGCTATTTGCGGGAACGTACTCTTTATAGTCAAGTACGATGGAGGTACGTCCTTGCCATTCTCTGTCCCCTCAGGTGTACCACAGGGATCTCATCTGGGCCCACTGCTTTTTTAAACCTGTTTATCAATGATATTTCTAGTGCAATATCATCGAAGTTTCTTCTGTTTGCTGATGATATTAAGGTTTTCAGCAGGGTTACATCTCCTCATGACCAAGAGGAACTCCAACATTTCCCTTGGACAGGATAAGTAACTGGTGCAGAGTAAATGCTATGGAGCTTAATATAGCCAAGTGGTCTTGTCATCAGCTACACTCGAAGCAACACAGCCAGGCCCTTTGACTATTCTCTAAATGGATCCCCTCTTAAGATAGTAGACAGAGTCAGGGACCTCGGAGTTATTATGACACCCTCCCTAAGCCCTTACGAACACATAATGCATGTTACAAATAAGGCCTCCTTCTATGCTTGGGTTTATTGCCCGAACTTGCAAAGACTTCAGATCCCCCTCTACATTGGCTATCCTCTATAAGACTCTTGTGCGTCCTTTTGTTGGAGTACTGTTCCGTTGTTTGGTCTCCATATCAAGCAGGCCACATTGTGCTGCTGAACAGAGTACAGGTGCGTTGCTTAAGACTTCTTGGAGTCAAACTGGGATATAATTATCTTGCAACCCCCGTCGCTGAGATCGAGATGCTATATGGACTGCAACCTCTCCAGGAAAGAAGAAAATATATTGATATTTTATTCCTGTACAGGCTGGTGAACGGCTTCCTCGACTGCCCTCATCTAGTATCGGATATAGACTTCTCTATACCAAGAGGTACCCCGCTCTATAAGACACTTTTCTGCAGAAGATTTAGGCCCACATATTATGCATCAAACCATGGAATATGCAGACTTCTAAAACTGGGTAGCGAGGCAGCGCACATCGACTTTTTTCAACGATTCAAAATACACCCTGAAAAACAAATTATTAAATGTAAACACCTAACACATGCTTAAACAGATTCCACTTACAGTAACTAACAGCTACGATTGTATTAAATTTATTGATAGTATATTGTTGAGTTTCTAAATTTTATTAATGTTATAGCATTGGTCAACTATTTATTTATCGTTTGCTGTTACTGTAATTGTTATTATTCCTTGTTATTTATTGTTGTTTTTGTTATTTATATTTATAGTATATCACTCTGTTATTGCCTATGTTGTTCAAAGTTAGAGCTTACATAAGACTGTGTATATTGATTATGATTTGTCATCTTGATTGCTAAGTACTTGATTTGTTTGAATTTACTTTTTGTAAAAAATGGTGGAAACCGTTGAAATAAATAAATAAATAAATCTTGCCAGTGGAAGCACTATTCTTCGGCGATGACGTCAAGATTTTTGAAACGGTCTCTAATCAATAGGACTTTGTTTAGCTGTAGACTGGCTTCAACAGTGTGTCCTAGATTTTGTGTAAAGCAAACAACATGAAAACTTAACCTTTCTACGTGCTCTCTCATGCCTTCGGCCAACTGCATGATCAACGCTATTTCCAGTACTCTTTGTGTTATCAACCACTAGATAGGGTCTCCACCACAAAGGATTTGGATGTTACATTATGTGCTAAATCTTTCCTTCAATGATGTCTATGATTTATGCAGTCATGCACAAACGATTTTGAGATTCATTGAAAAGGTCAACTCCTGGCATGATGAGCCCTACTATTTTAAAAAACACTCTTCACCCTTTTACGCCAGCTCCTGGAGTATGCTAGTTCTATTTGGTTCCCCTACCAGCTTGGTCTGATTAATATGCCTTTGAAGCTATTCAGAGGAAGTTCTTAAGACTGGTCGGGATATGTCAGGAACTGCGATTTTTTATGGAGGTGCCAATTGCTGAATTTCAGGCTGAGCTTCTCCTTCCGGATCTTCAAGTCAGGCGTGAAGTTGTCGAAATATCTTATATCTTGTCAAATTGATGAAACGGCCTACTCGACTGTCCAATACTCCTCTCCCTAGTGGATTTTCCGTACTACATCAAGGATTAGGTCACTTGATCTGTTCGGCAGGCGTCACTACTGATGTTGTTATAACTTCCGTGGTCTACTTACGAGAATAATGAGGATGGGAAAACAGTTTCTACCATATGACTGATTTTCTTTAATGAAAGTGTCTCAGCAATTCGAAGAAGAGTACAGGCTGTCTCACAATATGCTTATGCAGAAACATTTAAATTAAATTAATTGTATATCATTATTTTATTGTTATGTATTAAATTAATTGTAGTTTGTCATATATAGTTTTTTATACTTTACGAGTTTGCCGTTAAAATAAAATAAATATAGACCTCTTGCATCATACCAGGTTCAATAGTGTATGGAGAATCGCTGACCGAAAAGTATGCGTCGTCCCGTCTTCAAACAAACCTAATAAGATCTTCGTCCGTTGGACCAGAAGTTTTTGTGCTGTTCACTTGTTACCAGAGACATTAAACCCCAGCTCAACTTGGTCTGACATCCGACCGAGTTGGATACTGTATGGCCGACATTAGCGCAAACTTGATCCAACTTTGTCCGATGTTGATCTTTGACTATGGTTGGGGGGAATGGTTATTTTGACCATGGCTGAAATAATTCATATGGTTTTGTTTATTTTCGTTTTAAAAATGTTTTTAAATGTACATCGGCCGGAAACTCCACAATGGCCTACCATAATAATTACTGAAGTCACTGAAGGGAAAGCAACTGAAAACAAAATTACATAAGTGGCTGATAGACAGATCAGTTTACTCCTTGAAGGAATTCGTTGAACTTGAACTACACCAATAACTTTAAGAATGTTATAATATGTTTTATTTAACACTTTTTACATAATAATTTTACATGTTTTTTATTCTAAATAACATCTTTACAAATTTTTACTACGAAAAACACTCCTGTATAATACTAGTTTTATATCATTTGATGTAATAGCTATCTCTTAAGTTCAGACAAACTATTGTGTCTAGCTTTAGGTTTTATTATTATATGACGCCATTGCAATTTCTGGATTGAAACTGTAAATAAAGAATATTTTGAATTATATTTTCAGCACAAAGCAGACCTATTCGTAATGTTGCATGTTGTCACAAAACTTCTATTACATCCACTTCCACACCATAGTAGTAACCATATAGTAGTGCAACTCGGAGCTTCCATGACATTATCAAAGACCTCTTTTTATACAGGGTGATTCATGAAGTTCTCCCCCCACTTCTACAGCACATTGTACTAGTAAAAATAATGAAAAAATGTTATATAAACATAGGTCCGAAAATGCTTCGTTAGCGAGTTACAGCTAGCGAAAGATTTCGCCTGAATTCCTGGGTAAAGAGTAAAATAAAGCCATACTGAACTTTTGGAAAGGTTTAATTAAGTAAGAAATATCGTGGATTCTTATGTATTTTTACCTGATAAAGCTAATAAAATAGGTTTTCAGAACTGTACCTGTAGTAGTTTTTGAGGGATTCAGGGTTAAATGCAAAAAATTGGGGCACGAAACAATGTTTTTTTTAAGTTTGATGTACAATAACTTTGTTAAATTGAGTAATAAATACATAAAATCAACAAACATTAATTGTTAGAGAATTTAATTCTGAGAAAATTGATATAATCAAAAGTCTAAAATAAAACAGAAATAAGTACCAAAAAATCGATTTTATTCAGTATAATACATTACTAGTTTTAAGCAAAATTAATCAGGTTGGGCCAACCGTACGCACCTTTTTATAATAAATGTTCGAAAATGAGGCCATCATTATCAATACATTTTGCAGCACGTTTGTGTATTGCTTTTGTTGCGTTTCTTAATTTTTCAGGACTTCCCTGTATCTGCACAGCCGAATCCATAATACGGGCAATTAATTCATCACGAGAATTCACTTTTGTCCTTGTATACAATGTCTTTCATCCATCCCCAGATGCAATAATCCAATGGAGATAGATCTGGTGATCTTGGTGGCCTAGGGGTTGAGGCCCTCCACGACCAATCCAGTGGTCCAGGGAAATTGATGATTTAAGTAAGCAGAAAACGGCACGTAAAAAGTGGGGAGGTGCTCCGTCATGCTGGAAGTACAAATTTTGTCTGAGATGTAAAGGAACATTCTCTAACAGCTGCGGCAACTCTTCTTGAAGGAAATGCAAATAGAACTCAGCATTTAGGCGTCCAGGTAATATGAAAGGTCCAAATCAGCCGATTGTGCAAAAGGCAACACCAGACATTGACGCTAAATCGTTGTTGAAAGTTCTGTTCCACTACCATCATGTGGATTTTCTTTCTGCCCATGAGTGTTCATTGTGCAAGTTATTGACACCATCCCGAGTGAATTGTGCCTCATCCGTAAACAAAATACGCTTGTAGAAGTTGATTATTAATATTCAAAAAGTTGCAAAACTCCAAGCGAATGCGGACCATCCCCTAGCTGTAGATGTTGAACCTTTTATTTATGCAACGGATAAAATTTGTTTCGATTAAGTGACCTCCACACCGTTGACTGCGAAACTCCTATCCGCCTAGAAATACGTCCGTGTACTTACACCTGGACTGCGATGAAACAGCATTAATAACAATATCATCATCAAGTTGGACAGCTCGTTTCATAATTGGTTCTAGTACTTGGTAGTGATCCTGTTTCCCGAAGAGTACGAAAAGTTCCTGAAATTGTTTTGGTATCTGGAATCCTCCTATTAGGGTAACGTAGTTCATATTCTTCTACAGCAGCTCTAGCATTACCATTACAGTAACCCAAAATAAAAACCATATCAGCGTATTCCCTCTGATGTAAATAAGTAAGGGCATTTTTTTCGCTGAATAAACAATCGAATTATAACTCACAGAAAAAATTGCATTTAATAACACGATTCACAGAACCCGATCTCCTGCTTTAGCTTGCAAAACACCACTAATACACAGTTCTAACGTAACAGTACAGAATATCATTGTTGATCAGCTGTTATTCGTGCGTTACCAACTTAGAAATTAATAAAACAAAAAACTGCATTTCGATGATTAATAAACAATAATGGGAAAATGTTTGCTTCATTTATTTTCGAACATTTGATGTAAATTTGTATAAAAAAAAAATACATAGTAATAAAACATGATATTTTTATTTACAAACAAATTTATTTAACAGTTAATCTTGTTTTCTCAATTTATCTCATCATTAAGGAACAAACATTTTGTTTTTGTTTTATTTTAACTAAATACCGTACGGTATTTCTTTACAGCTAGTAATGTATTATACTGAATAAAATCGATTTTTTGGTACTTATTTCTGTTTTATTTTAGACTTTGATTATATCCATTTTCTCAGAATTAAATTCTCTACAATTAATGTTTGTTGATTTTATGTATTTATTACCAATTTAACAAAGTTATTGTACATAAAACTTAAAAAAACATTGTTTCGTGCCCCAATTTTTTGCATTTAACCCTGAATCCCTCAAAAACTACTACAGGTACAGTTCTGAAACCGATTTTATTAGCTTTAATCAGGTAAAAATACATAAGAATCCACGATATTTCTTACTTAATTAACCTTTCCAAAAGTTCAGTATGGCTTTATTTTACTCTTTACCCAGGAATTCAGGCGAAATCTTTCGCTAGCTGTAACTCGCTAACGAAGCGTTTTTCGGACCTATGTTTATATAACATTTTTTTCATTATTTTTTACTAGTACAATGTGCTGTAGAAGTGGGGGGAGAACTTCATGAATCACCCTGTAAGCAAACACGAGCTCCTCCCGTTTGTTTTCAATGGGGTGATCGTGACAGGCGGAGAGAAAAAGTGGGGATGGAGGGGCCCCTCCTGCCAACTAGAGATAGCCCGCGTATTAGAATAGTGGAATAAGCAGTCCGCGCGTTTCTCGCTCTGTACTTACTCTGAATTTAATAGAGCCTGGTGGTGTAAATATGTATATGTATGTATATGTATAAATGTAATATATATAATTACATTTTCAAAGCTGGATGCTGCAGGATGCAGCGCAATTAAATTTTATTTCATTGAACCGTGATTTTACAACGTAATTAATGGCAGGCAATTACTCTTGTCTACATACAAATAAACCAATACAACGGAGTATCGAAATACCAAAAAACTACACTAGAGGCAATGGCCACTACTGCGCAGATACCAGAGTTAAGGTAAGTCCAATCACTTTTAATGACCAGTTTTTAATTAAACCACTATTTATTGTTTAGTAGTAACATTTAAATTGAATTAAATTTAAAACATAGTAATAGTAGCTCAAAACTATGCCACGGAAAATTCTGTCAAATTTATCGAATTTATGTTTTAGGAAGAAGAGAGTGTAACAGGCAACCAGGTAATAGCAATATTACCAAACAAAGGAGTTATGTTTTCCACGAAGAAGAAAAAAAAATCCTCGCAGAGAAGCCTCACAGAGGAGAAAAAGTTTGGAGATTTGCCTGGACTTAAGCCTTCTGAGTAACAATGGCAGACTTCAATAAATTGTATAAATTTGTATAATTGTATCATAAATCTGTACAGTAATATAATATAATTAGGATAATTTTTGTATTTATTAATTATGTCACGTGCTATGTTAGGTATTTAAGTCAGGTAGTTGTCATTTGATTTTGTCATATTTCTATAATTATGTTTTTGGTTAAGTAATTTATTAATTTATTTACTACAAATTAAGGACTCCACATTATAATATGTTGCTTTTGTCCTATTAATTTGAATATATTCCAATATCACAAAAAGATAACTGGATATGGTTATAATTTATATTTATGGCATTTTATGTATACTGAATTAGCTTTAGACTTTGAAAATTATATAATGTGTTTTTTATTCAAATTTGTTTTATTAAAGCTTAGTTTTAAATGGGTAGAATTTAATCGTATTTGAATTTATTTGTTAATTTCATTTGCTTGAGTGTTTGTTTTCTTTTTGTTTTTCTAAGAAAGTTGGAGCCTCTACACAGGCAGTTCCTTGCCTTTTGAGGTCCTATTTTGTTTTCTTGAATTTTGTTTATTGATGTACCCTAGCTGTATTAAAATAAAAAAAGACATGTTCATATTTCTTTAATAAAAAGTAACATTGTTTTTATTTTTTATTCTCATGTCAATTGTGTCTACAACTAAGGAGCAATGTTTGTGTTTGTGCTTAAGGTATAAATGATGTTTATATAATTTTACTATTGTACATATTTTCAAGAAAATAAATAATTTTTCTATTCTATTCTAGATTATGACATTTTATTCGTTGTGCACCATCTCACATTTTGTAAAGTATCTTTGGAGTTATAAAGAAAGTTCAATATTTAATATAATTAATTCGATATAATTTCTATGTTTTGCAGATATGTTCGGATATAAAACGACTCATTAATTCGGATATAAAACGACTCATTAATTCGGATATAAAACGACTCATTAATTCGTAAGATAATAGAAATCAGAACCGTTCCGAACTGAGGTCGCTATCAGCCGCATGTACAGGGTTTGTCAGGAATGTTCGGGATTTATCGGTACTGGCTCGGCTCTGCCCCCACTCTTTCTCTCCGCCTGTCACGATCACCCCATTGAAAACAAACGGGAGGAGCTCGTGTAAGCAAACGGGAAAAAACGTTTTGTTTTACATCAGCATGAGTTGAGGACTGAGGTTTGAGTACACAAACAAACAATGAGTAGTGTTGGTTAAGTGTTAAAACAAGTAATGTTTTAGCAAAACTGGTACAACTTAATTTCATCCAACTAATAATTTTTACGCTATTAAATTTCAATGTGAGTAGAAAGAAATCAGTTACTTGTTTCAAAATATATGATATACTAACGAGGTGAAAAACAACAGGCCCATCTCAACGTTATTTGAACTGCTACTTAGATTTAACGATAAATAGTTTTTAGTGAACTTAACATTATTTAAATTTATATTTTAATACCAAGTGTTTATGCCATTGTAGTATTAAGTAATTGAAAATGCAATTTTCAAAATGTATCTAAAAAAATAACCTCAAAACTATAATTACCCACCTGTATGCCACAAAGAATTAATTTAATATCAATCTGACCAGCCATTGGCTATTGTAGGAAGCAAGCACAGTAAGTAAATAGGCATCAAGTGTACAGTATAAATATTTTTAAGAGTACAATATATAAAATATCCAAAAATCCATTTTTAAGCTAAGATGTGGCTATAAAATTTTATATTGAACATGAACATTTTTTTGTAGGTTATTGCTTAATATGTTTAGAAGTTTAACCCTTTGCACGCCAACGTACCTATATTACGGCCGTCGGCTACTCAACCGAAAATCGCCAACGGCCGTAATATAGGTAACGTCCACGTTTTTCGCCTGTAATTTTCTTATAGTTCATCTGAGTGCCGCGAAATTTTGACTAATCGATAGTCGATTAGTTGCTTTGCAACCACAAAGTAGTTAATTCCTTTATGGACTGTTTGTTTGGTCGTAATTTGAGCTTCGCAGCTGTTGGATTGTTTTGGTCGAGATTGAGGTTACGTTTCGTGTTGCTATGCGTTGTTTACGTTTGTAATTCTCTCATTACTTTTGTTGTTTATGGCATTTTTATTATGCCCCTTTTTATTAGATTCATTGGTACTTTGGGATTATACCGACCACACCCAGACATGAATCGTTATTTGACATTTAGCTTCAATTGATTAATAGATTAGCGTAGAACAAATATTTTGTCGATATAAAACAGGAATTGTCATATCGCAAACCCCTCCCCATCCTCAGACATTTAGCTTCTACTGATTACTAGATTAGCGTAGAACAATATTTCGTCAGTATAAAACAGGAATTGTCTTATCGCAAACCCATCCTCAGACAGAGGTCAAAGTCGAGCGGTCTGGTAGATAACGTGATTGCCGCCCGTTCGCTTTGTTGTAACTTTCGTATTTTACCCCTAAATTTCTCCAAACACAAAAATTCAACAAAAACAAACATTACCAAACAAAAACTAAACTCTTTATTGAAAAAAAAACACACAAAACTTGTTTTTATTCTTGATCAAACTCCGCCACCCAAAAATGCGAGTGCCTCCGGCCGAAGGTGCTTCCGAAGCTCGTGCTGATGTCAACAAAAGAAAAACATCCCTCCAGATAGTAATCTATCAGTAAATATAATTCTAGAGGGGCTGATCAGAAATATAAATTGAATTGTAATGGAAAGGCAATTATGTACCGTGCAAAAAACTTAAATAATCATGTTATGCTGCGCGGCCTGCCGTAATCGGGATTCTCGGGAAAGATAAGATAACAGCGACCACAATACCGATCACAATACCTGGAATGCTTGTTGATTGATGGAATGTTAATTCTGTTACTCAAATACATCGTTTTATAACGTTCTAAGTTCACTGAAAAAAGTTTAAGCGAATCTGACCTCATTAACAATTGATTAATCTTTGTAAGTTTGTAATTTTGTAATAAAGAGTTGTTTTTTCGTTCTACAATGTTTGTTTATAATATATCTATAAATTTAATATTTTTGTGTTCTTCATACTGGTGTGGTTGGTTATTATCCCAAAGTACCGATTTGTATAGTGTCAAATATTGATTTGTGAATATAGTGTAACATTACATACAACGTCCGTGCAACTTACAAAAACTGTGCCCGTGTCACATTTAGTGAAAAAAATCACAACTGGACCTTCTTATAAGGTAGGCTTTTGAAATTTTGTAATTCGGTTAAGGGGTAGATATAGATTACTGGGATATAACAGGAAATCAGCCTAAATGTTTTTTGAAACCATTTATTTGTGCTAAAAAAATATTTTTTTGAAAATTTTATTTTTTTTTTATAAATTTTTATTTTTTTTATAAGTTTAAATTACATTTATGCAAATAAAATTTACCAACTGAACAAGAGAATTTTATAAGCAAAACAATGGTAAAGAAATCATCAATATCTCTTAAAAAATAAAAAAGTTATGATACATTTTGTGAACAGCTTGCAAAACTGCTGAAAATGCCCTTGGCGTTTCTGGGTAGTACTTTTGGAAAATAGGCTGGCGTGCAAAGGGTTAACACAGTGTGTAACCCTCTAATATTAAAAGATTATTTGTAATAAACAAAATTTGATAACATTTTAATTAAAATGTATAAAATAAAGTTTTAATTTTTATTTCTTGAAAACATTATATAAAATTAACACAATATAGGCTACTTAATATTGGCTGAATTTTTAGTAGTACATACATTTTTTTATGCCATAAGTGAATTGCTTTTCCTGTTTCGGGAAAGGATTATTGCCAGTTTAAGAGCTAAGCCATAATATAGGCCTAATTGTTCTTTTAAGCTTGGTACAAGATGCCGACTGTGGTGGTGTTAGACGTCTCACTGTCCATGTCCACTGCCCGTGGCGGTCCCAGACAGTACAGAAACCTTCACCAGTCTCCAGCTAGCAGTGCATGGCATCAACAGTCTTCTCGATTACCTTGCGATTTACTCCAAACTGGAATTTGTAGCAACTGGTAAGTAATACTGTGATAATAAATTACTGTATTATAGACCAATACTTTGTTTTACATTTTCCTCAAAATTCAATGTTTAGTTCTCCATGGGCCTAAATCCATCCCGCTTAATCCACTACTGATTTATTTACAGATGACATACTCTTCATCATATGACATCGTGTCTCCATTTACAAGAGACTTTGATGTGCTTAAGGCCAAACTCGCACAACTGGAAGAAACAAGACAAGAGCTGTCCTGGAACCTGTTTCTCACAGGTGTCAACAAGCTAGTACTCGGAGAGTGGGGGAACAGCCACTCCTTGTCAGGTAGGCCTGTCAGATGACTGATACCAATTTTATTAGATATTTCTCAGACCTGGCTGGATGGTATGGGTTTAGTTGGATTGATAAAATATTTACAATATATAATAATTTTCTGTCACTTGATTATAGAAGAGGCTTAACTATTTTTTTAATTTTTGTACATTTCTTTATTACATTATTTTTTGTTTTAGTCATCAATATTTTTACTGTTGTCCTCATCCAACATTCGGACTAAAAGATACAGTACTTCCTCTGTTATTTGGCACTTCACCTATTTCTGCTCTACCAATAATCAAACATTTTTACACAGGCATCGGAACTCACTACCTGTCACAGTCAATTAACCGCAGTGTGGAGATGAAACTCATTGCCTATCCTCAGTCAGTCTTCCTATATCAGTATAGTGATCGTATACACACTTGTATTCGCTGCCTAACTGGCTGCATTCATTAGTGCTAATTTTGTGAGTGCAGTGCTGTGCATAAAACCTGTATACAAAGTATAAACGGAAACATAAATTTTTGTCTCTTCTTGATGAAGACGAGATTTTGAAGCTACTTGAATAAGGTTAATGTTAGGTAGTCCTCACTCGAGGTATCAGAGTTGGTTTGTGCTACAGAACTTTACATAAAAAAAGAAAAGTGACAAAATAAATCTTTCATTAAATAAAATTATAATGTTAAGAGTGCACAGAAAAACATTAAAAGTGGACGAGTTCCCTCAGGTTGAAAACTTTGGAAGGAAAAATCTATAGCTTTCTATAGAACAGGTATGAATAAAGATGACTTCAAATCAGCAAGGTTTGGTTGGATAATTTAAAAGACTGATTGGTATTCCACTATTTAGTATGACTGATGAAAAGCTTTCATGTGATAATGTAGTTGAGTCATACAGAAAGAATTCTAAAAGAGTGAATGAAGGATTGGTTTTAACTACTGACCTAGTGTATAATCCAGGTGAGAGTGGTTTTTCCTTACCTTAAAATATTTATATTCACCGTGTTGAAGCTAGTGCTTATGGACGAGAACGGGACTGAATTACTTTTACACATAAAATGGCCATATTAGTGATAAGTGAAGTGTGACATTTGCTGTAGGAAGTGAGGCAACTTGCGAACCTGAATTGCAGAAAAATACGAATAGTTTTTACTCTAAAATGACATCTGGATAGATCATTGAAGATGTCCAGGAACCATTATGACTGGAATTGATGACGTTATTTCAGAGAGTTTTCTAGCCCGCCACTACTGGTGCCGGTCCCTTGTCCAGTCCACACTCAATACTCCACTGGTTTTCAACCCCCATCCCCCACTGGCATCCACAAATCAAAAAATGAACCTCAGTATCTTCATCATCATCAGAGCTGTCTAAAGATGTATCCAGATTCTTCTCTGTCATAAAGCAAGTGCTTAATGATTTCAATATCCTCCTTCATTGGACTATAGTTACGTAATACAGCTATGATACATGAAATTCAACAATAAACACAGTACTACAACAGAGAAAATAACCCAAGATGGCGAACCGAGGATGGTATGTGCAAAAAGAAATAGTGTAAGCAGCACAACCTTCGCTGTTTTGTTACAGTGCTCACTTACACCGAGGCAATGAGTTGGAAGGAGCAGGGAGCTGGATTTCTAGATGCTCACAGCAAATGTGTTAAGAATGTTAATCTTCCCCTTGATTTCAAAGTCCGTGTTTATTGAATAGTTTCATGATCAATCTATACATTTACTTGAACAATTACTTATGAAAGAGAAAAATCCTTTGATTTCTTACTGAAAATGAAGACACGATTGTCATACACATAGTCTTGATTAGTTGAAAATATGTGTTTCGATTGTGCAGGTTATCTGGTGACAAATGGAGTAACTCGTAGACATTCCGAGCTGGATGCCCTTAGCAAGCTGGGCTCTCCACTCCCATTCGCTTTCCCAGGCAAGCTGACAGTAGTAGTGGTGGCTCCTCCTGGTCCCACCAATCCGATCTTGGCTCAGGTCGGTATATCATTTTTTCTTCATAAAAAATCTATGTTTTTTGAACGATTGCATACAAAAAACTTTTTAAATGACATTGTTAATGTTTTGTTCTGATCACAAGGTAAGGAAAGGAACCTATGGAGGGATTTTCAAGTAATAATATTTCACTTAGGATAAATCAAACATTTACAGTTTATTATATGACTAATAGGATTCATGTGTTATTGTTTTAGTATCCTGATATACATGTAGATTTATGCAGCATTAATATAACTTATTTCTTGTGTGTAAGAATCAAGATAACAATCTTGTGTTAATCAGTTTACTTATGAATTAAAAAAATTATATACAAATTAATCTTAAGTCTTAAAATGTAATGGAATTTTTAGGAGCCTTTACATAAAAGTAATTACCATTCAATATCAATAAAATTATTTAAATACAATCTCACTAGATGAATTTACAAGAAAACACAGTTATACATACGGAACCTAAGTTATAGAAAAATATAGAATACTTGGTCTGTTAATACAAAATGCCAAAATTTGTGTAGGTTTAATAGAAAACTCTGTATAATTTCACTTTCTATACAATTAGACTATTGTTACAGTTAATATTTGTTCCAGTGTCTTTTGGATCTAAATGCTCCTATCTGGTGAGACGTAGAATGATCACATTTAACTGACAATTTCATTCTTTCTTGCAGGTGGTGAAGTTGGCGAGAGGTGATGGTTCCGTGCTACAGGTGGACTCTGCCCTCACACCTGATTCGCTCTACAACCTTTTCCAGCAGCTGGCGGAGAAGAACTACGCTTCTTTCTGTGGCATGCTCAAGTGTGGCAACTTGAGTTCCAAAGTCATTCTGTCACCTGCACCAATGGTGAGATGTGAAACTTAAATTTGTTTGAGTAACAGAAATGTGAAGGATATGTGCTTTCTGTGGCATGCTCAAGTTGTGGCAACTTGAGTTCCAAAGTCATTCTGTCACCTGCAACCAATGGTGAGATGTGAAACTTTAATTTGTTTAGAGTAACAGAAATGTGAAGGATATGTGCTTTCTGTGGCATGCTCAAGTGTGGCAACTTGAGTTCCAAAGTCATTCTGTCACCTGCACCAATGGTGGAGATGTGAAACTTAAATTTGTTTGAGTAACAGAAATGTGAAGGATATGTGCTTTTCTGTGGCATGCTCAAGTGTGGCAACTTGAGTTCCAAAGTCATTCTGTCACCTGCACCAATGGTGAGATGTGAAACTTTAATTTGTTTGAGTAACAGAAATGTTGAAGGATATGTGCTTTCTGTGGCATGCTCAAGTGTGGCAACTTGAGTTCCAAAGTCATTCTGTCACCTGCACCAATGGTGAGATGTGAAACTTAAATTTGTTTGAGTAACAGAAATGTGAAGGATATGTGCTTTTCTGTGGCATGCTCAAGTGTGGCAACTTGAGTTCCAAAGTCATTCTGTCACCTGCACCAATGGTGAGATGTGAAACTTAAATTTGTTTGAGTAACAGAAATGTGAAGGATATGTGCTTTCTGTGGCATGCTCAAGTGTGGCAACTTGAGTTCCAAAGTCATTCTGTCCACCTGCACCAATGGTGAGATGTGAAACTTAAATTTGTTTGAGTAACAGAAATGTGAAGGATATGTGCTTTCTGTGGCCCATGCACAAGTGTGGCAACTTGAGTTCCAAAAGTTCATTCTGTCACCTGCACCAATGGTGAGATGTGAAACTTTAATTTGTTTGAGTAACAGAAAATGTGAAGGATATGTGCTTTCTATGATATTTCCAAATCATCAATCATGAATATAGAACTTAGAATGAAGAATGAGATTCAAACTGAGAAATTCTATTGCAAAGAATTATTTATAGCTTAAGGTAGTTGATATAATTTAATCAAATTAATTGTTCAATGTTTCATAATATCTTTTTATTATTTGACTAATCATCAATATAATTTTTAATTTAAATCCAAATGACATATTTCTATATCTGTATTTATTAATTTTTGTATCCATTTAAATGATTTTATCCCAATGTTATACAATTTTTCATAAACTTCGGTTTTTTATTTAGAAGAGAAAACGTTTGAAAAAATAATTAATACGTTTTTTCTTCTTGTTGACTGACTTTGTATCAAATATATCATTTAAAAAATTCAATAATATTATTCAATTTAAAAATGCTTTATTCACATTATATATTGCATATGCATGAATGGTGTCAAAATATTTAGGATTACTAACATTACTATTAATACTATACCTATTATACAAAAAACCATGTATACTTAAAACTAAACATATATACCTGGTATACACAATAAAGAAATCAAATAAATTCATTGTTATAAGTAAAGCTATGACCCTGCAATCTTTATATATATATATATATTTCTTGTGTTCATGTGTATGTGACGGAACTCCTCCTAAACGACTGGACCGATTTTTATGATTTGTGTGAATTTTTTGTGTGTTTTCAATCGAATTCGAGAATGGTTTAGATTCACAATTTGGTCCACTGGAAAATGTTTTTTTAATTAATTTTTCATTTGTAAGTAGTTGTTGTTGATTTTGGAATGTTTTATATAGGATCCGGCAGACTGCGCTACGGCACGTAATATAAAGTGAACTGATACTTAACAGCTGTTAATACTGTCAGCTGAAGTTCGTCAAAGAGGCAGAAACATTTAATATTTAGAAAATTATTATTGTAAAGTGCTTGATCAGTAGTGTAATGCAGATTGCATAGAAGAAGTTATTGCCTAATTTTCAGTTAAGATTGCACCAATGGTCAATAAAGTATATAATGCAATGAAAATACTATTAAACGCTGTTATAAAACACCTCATTGCACAAAGCCGAGTTTCCACATAAGGTAATCGAATTTGGTTAGATGAAGGTAAATGAAAAGAGCCGAGAGAAGACGCTTTATAATCAAAATTGGTTTTCTTTGATACATTTTCTTGATCATACCACAAGGCAAAACTACACAATAATACTATAAATTCTTAGACAGAAAACTAATTTTAACACACTTTGAATCCCATAGCCCGAGCTCAGGCCGGGCTAGTGTTCTAATATCGAGTCAATGAACCCAAGCCCGAAGCTCAGGCCGGGCAGTCTATTTTTAGTTCGATTTGAAGAACTGGTAATGTGCTCCGCATAACTGTCAACGTTTTGTTAGAGGATCTGTGTTTGAATGTATTACCAAGTGCAATATTAGACCAAGTTTTATTAGAGTCCCTTTGGTTGATTTTATAAAAACGGTTTACAAGAACAGAAAAAATATTTATACACCAAGAAATTGTTGTAAGCAGGTTAAACAGCTGATACGCACGCTCGAGTGCTACCAACTACGGCAGGTTGTACCATGCTGGTGCCCGTTGACCGTCTGCAACTGAGTTTACACTAGCTTTGGTGTTTTTACAGTGAATTATAAGTTATTTTTAACTACGAGAGTTGGTTTTATAAAATTAAGTATTTGGAGTGCTCAGTTATAGTTTCTTTATATTATGTTATATATGTCTTACGTTAGTCAAGATACTACGTATTTGTCTGCTAGTGCCGTGGCCGTGGCGTACGTCTACTCTCGCTTTGTGGTTTTTACAGTGAAAATAAAAGTCTTATTTTTATAGTTTATAGATTATATTATACAATTATGGATTGTTGTTGTTGCTCAGTGTTGTTTTATTAATTGTTATTGCAACTCACAAAAATTAGTGAAAATTTTTTTAATATGGATCCCAAAAACCAAAACGAAGCTATATCGTTGATATACATTTGGTATTCATAACAGATTCTTGGACTTACAGGCGAGACATTTTCCCCGAAAAAGTTTCCCTACCGACTGATAAGAAGGTCCCCATCCAAAAAGAGTGTGTTAAAGTTTGTTCAGAAGAAAAATAACAAAAACTACAGGCCAAATCTGAGAAGAAAAAGAAACTGTGTGGTTTTGCCCAGTAGGTGTGGGTTACCATACTGCCCTCTTCCTGGCCTTCCTGGAAAAAAAAAAAAAAATGTTTTCACAATTATTTCACACATAAAGCTAACTAACTTTGTTAAATAGGACTTACATTCCTCTCTAATTCAAAACTTGTTCATCCTGTGGTTTTATTTACCTTGGGTTATAAATTAAATATATTAGGAAACTAACAACTTTCTTGGCTTTATTTTGATGTGGTAAATATGTTAAAAATGGTATAAGCTGAAAAGAATCATGAAGAAAAAATGTATAAACAAACTTATGCTTTATGTTCCAATTTTTATTCTTCAATATATTTTACAACACTTTTTTATGGACTCAACATTTTCCCATTGATTTAAAAAAAGTTGATATATTTACGCTTGGATTATATATACATATATTTGGACTACCAACTTCTTGGCTTTATTTTGATGTTGTAAATATGTTATGGTTAGACAGAAAATAGTCAAGAAAGAAAAATGTGCAAATAAAAAATTACTGAGTTATGTTTCCTTCAATTTTTTTTTCTTCAGTCTTATTTTAACACACTTTTTTATGGACTCCAATATTTGGTATTTGGCTTCAAAAAGATAAGTAACATTTTTAAATATTTTTTATTTAATATTTTTTTCTGCTTTTAAATTTGAATATATTGGTTTGCTAAGAAACTATAACATTACAATTTTTTTTAACAATTTAACTAAAACAAAAAAAAACCCTTGAAATGGCTGGACAGCACATCATAAATATTACTAAGAACCCGGGACTCAAAGTGTTAATATACCGAATTTGATTCTTTATAACCTAATTAGTTTATCGAAGTTCATTATACTATAGATTAATTGTAACTGTGATATAATTGCTTTGAATAACTTATCAAAGCATTAAACCCAGCTGAAAGATAGAGGCAGGAAATATGGTACTTACCTTCATAAT
>NW_025783417.1:0-30329 GCF_021130785.1 Homalodisca vitripennis | reverse complement strand
TTTCCCTAGGTGATGATGACATCGACTACAACTTCGACTGCACCACGACCACTTCACCCCACTGACAGGTAGCGAAAGCTACTAGGGCTTTGACCCTCGAGATACAAAGGCAAAAGCCTAACCGGCAGAGGCCTTGAAAGATGTGGGGGATCCACTCTCCACAGTCACAGCGACTTGGACTTGGACTAGCTTGGCCGATGTGTAGAAATTGATTTTAAACTGATTCTTTCTGAATACTTATAGTATTGAAAGGATTTAAAAACACACATCTCAAGTGAACTAAAACTTGAACTCGGGTCCTTAAGATAGTAAGTTGAGACAGAATTACTGTACTACGTTATAAGACGTCTTTAAGGCACATTCTGGTAATTCTTCAGCTTATGCTCCCTAACTATCTAAGTACACCTTTTGTAATAGTAAGGTGTATTTAATATCGTTATATTACATTAATATTGCTATACAATGTAGTTATTGTAATGAATCTAAAATAATATTTAGTTTAAGCGAAAACATGTTAAGTATTTGAAAAAGTCCAGTGGAGTTTCAGTACGGAATTCTTACTGTAATACTAAGGTTGAATGATTTTTTTGTGTACCATAGGTGTACAAAAATGTGTTAAATTATTGTTTTTCTGGTAAACTGTTCACAAGTATAGAAATTAATTACATGTAAACATTTATACATATTTCAGTTGGGATTTTTTTAGTGATAATCCGTCATTAATCACTACTTTGAGCTCACTGTTAGTATTTATGCTACTATTAAATACTGGGAAGGTAGCTGTGAGACATGGATAAGAAAATGGTTTTCTAAAAAGATTCTATGACTCTATCAACGTATGAATCAGATTCTTAATTTATAATGTCGTTAAATATGTTGGAAAATACAAAGCCGATTCTGCATTCACGCGTTATGTACACGAGAATTAGAAACAACACAAAGAGCAAATTTAACTGAAAAAGTACCATAGCTTTTACAAAGAACATACCAGAGGGATTTATTACTCTGTTTACTTTAAAACGCGTTTATATTTTTAGAATATATTTTTTAGTTTATTATTTATTTAAACCATAATAAGTGCAATAGTATAGTTATTTATGCTGCGATAAATTGGCGATAAAATAGGATAAAACTAAGTACTGTTGATATGAAGAGATAGTGAGACCAGAAACTATGACCTATAAAAATTAAATATAGCTCACTGTAGGTCCTGGTCCTCTCTCTGAGCCTCACATCGTGTTCCTTGCTCGGCAGTTCTCCGAGGTGCTGCGATAAGTGGGAATTTTGAATATACTACTGTACAATAAAACACTTAAAAATATAGAAAACGTCTACCGTTGTTTCTATGGATATAAGTAATTTTGGTGTGTACTTCTATAGGGGACATATCAGCTGTTTCTTTAATAAGAGTCCATAAGTTACCCTACGCAAGTGACGTTCTTTTACAATTATATAAACAACCACAGGATTTATTTGTTCTTATTTTCTAGTCTGGTGTCCAAACATTTACGAGTATAAGCAAACACCCTTAAGGTACGTAAAAGTGATGAAATCTTACTCCCAAAAATGAAATTGGTCGTCAGTGAAAAGAAATTTTGTTGCGTGGGTCGTATTAAAATTTAAAACGAAATAAAAAAATATCAAGCGCTATGTTTACCAAGAATAATTGTTTTATTAAAACCATTTAAATCCAACTGTCATACACGTAAGTGATAGTGATATCACCTGTTGCCAACGGTATGGAGAGACTAAATTAGCCATTGTCAGCCAAGTACTTTTTCAGGGTAATTTAATGCATTACTACAAAATTTACTTAGGAGCTTCTGTTAATCCTCATTGCTCTAAGAAACGCCTGTAGACACTTGGATTTTTGTAGTCCATTTTAGTTAAGATGTGGAGGTTCAACATTCAACTTAACTTTTATGGAAGGTGATATTCAGAAAAGACAAAGTTAGTTTTAGAAGGATCTTTTCCGCTACCCGTCTCTCTGTGACTTAGGGCGTATACTTCAAGGTCCTGAATGTTTGACAAACTAATTGTTTTCCTGCTTATTTCGTTTACCCATCTGACCTGCCTCTAGGGAGTTGCTATTGTTGTCAGACTAAGGCGAGAAAATATTCAGGGCTTGTGGCTATAACTTCTGTGGTGTTCATGGGAATAAACCCAGGCCCATCCGTGTCACAACGCGAACCCTTTCATATCGCAGTAGCTCGGTCTATATAGTACCATACTGGATGAGTTTATAGGGATATGGAATTAGACTTATAATTCCTTTACATTTTAAATATTTCAGTGCTAGCAACGAAATGATTTATTGGAAATTTACACTATACTCTATAAAACTCATTTGTTGTTGCTTGGTACCTTAAAACTTCAGGAGAAAAGAGTAAATTCCTACTCGTTAAATAAAAGAAATAAGCAACAATATTTTATATTATTCTTCACAGTTGTTACGTATTATGCAATAGGCTTCGCTGAGTTTTCATGCCAAATTTAAACTCCATAGCTCAATTAATGTTCGAGATATCTTGTTGACAGATAAGCATACAATCATACATGAAATAAATGTTTAGATCCTCGGTGAGCAAAGAGTAATCATGTGAGCTTTCTAAGTGGTAGGCTTCTATGGCGCTCAGCCTAATTCCGTGCTTGTAGAGCACCATCACATAATTCATTTTGCCCATGTAGAAATCTTATGCAAGGTTTTATAGCAGTAATCTAATATAATTTCTGGTAAGCAAGCGAGAGTACTACAACGTAAGTGTGCAATGGATTCATATATTACCATTAACTTTTAAAATTTACCTGGATATATTATAATTTCTTTATACACTATGAATAAGTTTCAATAAAATCTCACATGATAGTACTAACACAGCTTGTTGAGATGTTTATTAGTTCCCGTATTTTATTGTTTATAACATGATTATTTATAAGAACCAATAATATTCGCTAATGCTCAGTAACTCCAATCGATTGCAATGCACTAATATCAATCACAGTAGCGCAGTTGTGTTTGAAAGGGCTAATTAATACTAAGTTAGTGTTGAGTATAGCACCAGTTCACCTTCCTCTTACGTGCAGCAACTGAAATCAAAAGTCTTGCACACAACAAAATCTTACGTGTAACCAAATCGTCTACACATAACACACTTATGGTAAGGATGGATAATTCAGTAAGGTAGACTTCGAATGGTAAGTCTCGAAACGATGCGTAGATTTCGTTTTAACCTTTTTCGTTTTAGTCGCCAACTATCTTGGGATCCCTTCAGGCGTACAGGACTAGAGATTTAAGAAGAGTTCAACAGCTTCAGATTTCATACGCTGCACTAAAAGGAAGGTAAACTGGAGATAAAATCAACATACACATTTATTCAGTCCTTCCCACTATATCTACACATTATGTGTGGAAGACTCAGTAGCTCCATCTTGCTTTTGGATCGTGTCGGTCAACATCGAATGCACTCAGTTGTGCACCTGATGAAACATGAGAATACAGGGTGCGTTATGAAAGTAATTAACGGACTGGAACAAATGGACAAAATAAATCAAAATGGTCTCCTTCTACATAAAAATATCTGCATAGACAGTTCTGCAACGCTTGAAAAGCACCCTGGGACTCCTCGACCGGAACAACTCTCAGGAACCTTATAACTTTAGCTTGGATGTTTCCCACCGAACCCCAGTGCTTTTACTTCATTTCTCTCTTCAGTCGATGGAACAAAACAAAATAACATTCCTGTAATAGACATTGAAGATGACTTTAATATCAGGCCTGATGCTGGCGATTCGGCGTCTAAGTTTTGAGCAACTCCAGATAAAGGGCTGCGTCCACAGTATTTCCTTGCGATAAAAAACTCAAACTGGACGATTCCTCGAACGTTAAAGAAGACAAACAGCATTGTTTAGATACGATACTTGTTCAAGTGCAATTTTTGGTGTAAGGAGAGGATTGTGTGTGCCACTGGGAGCTCTGCCTTTTGGGTTTTTGGATTTAACTACGTAGTGATGCAGTTGTATAGCTCTCAATGCTAACGAAGATGTGAGCTTCGGTTATTCAGACAATGGTTCACTCCATCAGGGTGCTGCCTCAATTTTGAAGTTTAGCTGACGCATGATTCTCCAAAACTATTTATTCTATTTGGTATTGAAAAGGAAAATGAATTAATATTAGTTACAAAGAGAAATTGTAATATTTAAATGTAGTATTGGAATCTAATTAGGCGTTATAAATACTGTATAACTTTTATAGGCCAGTTATTATCTTGTACTGTAAAAGAGAGCTCTGGCATGAATTTTAGTAACTAATAGAATGAGGTAAGACTTATAGAACATATTTATTTTATAATTACTTGACACTGTTTTTAATTATCTAATTATTTCATTAAAACAAAAATTAGTTACGGTACAGTTTTTATATCTTAAATAACAAACACAGACTAATTTCAACTCATTACGAAAATCTTGCTTACTAGAAATTTTAAAAATATTGCTGTAAAAGACAAGTTAGAAAATGTTTCTCATAACCAGTTAAATATATTTTTTATATAACTACGTGAAACTTTAAACATTTTTTTGTTTTCTAATCCTATTCTGGATAAAATAATGTAAAGTGAGTCTTCCTGTACTCTTTGGGTACTGAGAGGATCATACACAGTAACATTTAGGCTTTTACTTAAAACATAACAACGAAAAGAATTAAGTATATTTAATTTGTACCTACTTCTTCTGTTAGTGCTACATATGAACTATTCTGGTGCTTTGTGCTGTGAATAATACTCGCTAAAACTAGGATGTAAACTGCTTTGGGTAACGAGAAATAGTGAGAAAAAATATTATTTATATTGATTTAAAGTAACTTATCCTTGTAAGTCCTGGTCCTGGTTCTGCTTCTGGCCATCACATCGTTTTCGTAGTGCTACTTCCGCGAATAGCTGTGAATTGAGCAAAGTTTGAAAAATTCAGCTATATAACACTTTAGAATTATAAAAAAATATTATATATTACAAATTCCATTTTGTTTCCATG
Organism: Homalodisca vitripennis; assembly: GCF_021130785.1. Classification (NCBI taxonomy): domain Eukaryota; kingdom Metazoa; phylum Arthropoda; class Insecta; order Hemiptera; family Cicadellidae; genus Homalodisca; species Homalodisca vitripennis. The sequence continues at coordinate 25,301 of NW_025783417.1, read as the reverse complement.
GATATAAAATAATATTTTGTGTAAACTGCTGCTTACGTTTCACCCGTATATTGCTGACGTCATGGCTACTAATAAAACTAAACGCTTGTTGTCCGATTATCCCGACACATATATTTTAAGGGCAAAAACGGGTGAATAAAACTTAAATTTAAAGATTCTAATAAGATTTCTTCCCGTCTCTGATGTATGCGCTACATTATTTGTGTTTGGATGCAATATCCAGGGACACTGTTCGACGTGACATGTTATACTATTGCTAATTACTCTACAATAGTTTATATTATAAATTCTGTTGAAAATTTTTGGATGTGTAATAATCACGCTAACTCTATTGGGAATTGGGAATTAAACTAAATTTGATAAGACCATTACTTAGATAAAAAGACAAATTATGCGTAGTTATATTTTAAAGTATTCCTTACAAATGTTTACCTCATTATATATTATTTAATAACTTAAATTTGAATTGAATTTTAAATTTAACAAAGTAGTATTTCGCTGCTGACCGTGTGACAGGACGCAGTGTATTTAAGTATTTTGTATTTCAATATATAAATATCATAAGTCGTAGTAAAATAAAAATAGTAGTATATTATTTATATAGATAGCAGCAGTGACATATTAAACCAATTTACATATTCAGATATCTTATAAAATACTTATGTTAGCTTGTTGGACATTTCCCATAGAGTATTGAATAGGCAAGTAACTCAATAGGTAATAAAGTCACACTTTATATAATCTTGTACATCGATTTATCATCATGCTATAGTAATTAATTCGTATAAATTAATCAAAATAGTGGCTCCCACATAAATAGAATACCTCAAAGTACATTTGATGCACCGGATAGGGTATTGCATAATTAGTAAGTAAGCTTCTCCGGTAACAAAGGCGCATTGTGAGAGAATCCTATTTACTTGTATCATCATACGCTATAAATAAATTCCTTACGAAGACTTAAAATAATGGAAGGTCACAAATATGAGTATAATATCTCAAATGTATGATTTAAAACAATTTTATTAAATTTTTTAGCTCACATGTTGTGGCATTGTAAGCTAACTAATATAATTATTAATAAAGTAGAGTGCAATTTATAAAATAATTATCTGACTAAATCAGTCAATTAGAGAATGTTGTTTTCCTTCAGATTTTTATACAAGAAATAAAAGAGCAAGAAGTTTTATCATGCAGACGCGAGATGCCTGCACATACACTACATGGATAATACGAGTACAACAGAATATATAGTGGAATTATAAAATATACTAGTATTTATTAGTACATCTATGAGCCCAATCAGCTACACAATATATTTAATTGTCTGAAAATAGTGGCTTGGTGTAATTGTTAAGTATTCATTAGTAGTAGTAATAAAGTAAAATCCCAGGTATTAAAATGAAGGTAAATTGACAAAACTAAGGTTATTTTTAAGCATAAACAAAACTTTGTCTTTGCTGTACAAAATATTCAATCTTACTAAATATTCATTTGGGCTTTTAAATTATAATCAAACGTTAATATCTCTAAAAGTTTTGCATGTAACTACGTTATAAAAGGCTATTGTTCACAATATATTTTAAATCAGAAATCGAGAAGAGGAATTTTCAGACATATACTTATCTCCAAAGAATGTTTATTTGAGAGTTAAACCACAAAGGACAACCCATTAAACTTTACTATTAATATTTTTGAATGTAATTACATTTTATACCAACATTATTGAAATCAACTATTCATAAAAAAATAATTACGGTTCCAGTTTTCTTGTAAATGAATTGTAAATCTTACAACGCATAATGTCCAAAATTTCTAACGTATATCATTTTCTTGCTTATAGTTTTAACAGGTGAAATAAATTTAAGAAATCACAGTGAATGTTGTTAATCTGGGAAACCCCCTTGACCACATCCTTCGTTGAAAACATTATAATCCAGAAGGGTTTTTCAGAGGAAAATCGTTGAAGTATAAGTTCTGTAATCATGTGTAGTACACCATATACACATGGTAATTTTAATACTCATTTATAACGTAAGATTAGATAAGACACGTCCTACTGATGTGGGTAGACAATCCAACTAGTCAAGAAATTAAATATTATTATTCTCAAACGTAAAAGATTATAACAACCACCTACGGCAGTAACCGAGTCAGTTTGGAGCTTATTGCCAGACAGGATATCCTTAGGATGCAAGCCAATCCGACTCAGTATTTAACCACAAAGCAAAGACCTCAAACGTTAGTCTAGCTCTAATCCCGTAGATATAAAGCAACTTCAATAGCTTCGGGTGAAGACCAAAAGAACATTTGATCGGAAGCCTGCACTATATTAGTAACCATATTCCCCTGGCAACAAACCTTTCCAGTCACGGTCCCCAATTCTGTCACCTATCTAAAACAACATGAGGAACTTGACTTCAACTTCACTTGGCATCAACTCGCTGATAGAGCTTACTCGACAAAAAAGGACCGATGACCCTCCCATTATGCCCTCTTCCAAATGTGACCAGGGCAGCCTGGGCTGGGTTAACACAAAGACAATTCTATCTCATTAGTTTACTGCTCTCTTCAGAGTTGTATTAAAGTTATAAGACGTGACTGCCATTTTAAATCTACCAGACACAAGAATTATCATGATATCTCATCTGTATATAGCTGTGGGAAAAGACCACACCTGTTACAGACCTAAACAGGTCGTCCATAACAAGGAGAAAGGACGCCATCCTGAAGAGAGCCTTGAGAGGTTCTTTCACTGATCCCTTCACTCCAAATAGTGGGTTTAACGTTACTAAATATAAATAGGAATTTAAGATAAAATAATGTATGTACTGTTGAATTTTAAATGTACATGAAAGTTTTAGTTATTTAATTCTGGAAATACAGATTCTGGAAAAAGTAAGAAAATTTATGACAGTAAGGTTTCAATGTTTTTGATTCCAGAGACATTTTTTATCAGTTTCTTGGTAACTAATAAGGAGAAAGGACGCCATCCTGAAGAGAGAATTAAGTGGTTCTTTCACAGATCCTTTCACCCCAAATAGTGGGTTTTATCGTTTCTAAATATAAGTAGGAATTTAAGATCAAAACATTTCTCTACTGTTGAATTAAATTTTAAATGTTCACGAAAGTTTTTGTTATTTAATTCTTGAAATAGAGATTCTGGAAAACGTAAGAAAAATTATTGCAGTAAGGTGTCAATATTTTGGATTCCAGAGAAATTTTTTATTTTTTTCTTGGTAAAAAGGATATTAAGTTTACCCATTGTTCATTGCTTAAAAGTTCTCTTGGAATTAAAAACATGCTGAGAATTGTTTTCATTATTAAATAAAAAAGAAATCAGAGCAGTTTAAATGGATTAAGGGAAATTTTGAAAAAAAAATAGTTAAAAATAAAAATTTTATTGTACACTATTGCTTCAAGGACTTAAAATTAACAAATCTAACGGAATTACACTTATGTAAATGTTTAGAACTAATAAACACTTGTTCTGACCATTAATAAGAGCTTTATATCCTGATGTGATTAAAATGTTAGTCTCAGAACTAAAACGAGTAATAAGTAACGAGTAATTTGTATACAAATTATTTATTTTTGTTTACCAGGACACAGAAGTTAAAGTATTATTAGTGATAGCAAGAATACTATTATAAGACTGAATTTAAATCTAAGTAAGAAGTTTTATTACTGCATCATTTTAATTTGCCATGTCTTATCTTTGTATTGTGGATGCGTGCTCTGGTGGATGTTTACTTAACTAACGGAGTGATTTAGTAATTGTAGACTATATCTTTCTTTAAAATTATTAGAAACCGTATTTTAAATTATTGAGTTATAAACATTAAACGTAGTGTAGTTGTGTATTACTAATGTTAGTCAGATAATGGAGACTAATTGTAACTAAACATAATATTTAGCCTAACAAAAAAGTCCAAACAGTTGCTCGAAGACGTACGTTAGAACATTAATCTCATAAAATATTAAATATTTGTCATCAACCATGCAAAACAGTTCCAAAACTGCTGTGACGCTTGGAATCTGGAAAATAATCGAACCTAATTCTCCCTGCACGCTTCGGGTACAGAGAGGATTAAAACAGCCCAAACTCAAGTTTATTAAATCAGTGAAAGTCTTTGAGAAATAAAAGGAAATTCAACGAAAGAATCAATTATATTTGGAATTTCTATTTTCTTTGGAATTATGTCATCGTTTTATATAATCTATATATGTGTTTTTTTTGTATTTAATAGTCACTAAAACTAAAATGTATATTTCGTTGGGTATAAAGAGTCATTATTAGGAGAAATTGTGATTAATCAAGAATAGAAGTAAACCATCCTTGTAAGTGCTGATCCTCGTCCAGCTTCTGACCATCACATTGTACTAAATGACGTGGTGATTATCTGACGTGCTGCAAGGTGAACGACTTTGGAAATGCTGACACATATGCCTAATACTATTTAATGACCAAAAACATTAAAATATCAGACCTGTGTTGTTACTATGGATAGGAAATAATGTTTGAGTGGAAACTGTAACTATACAACATGTGGGTGTCTCATTCTTTTATCTTTTGGCGCCTTTTTATGTCAAGGATACCACTAAAAGTAAATAAATTTCTACTTGTCAGATCTCCCATACGCATGCATTGTATAGAGAAACTATATAGTATGTCATAAGTTATTCACTATGATTTAATTTCCTAATGGTATTTCGGAATGGTTACTTTGTAAATATCCTTGTGGGAATTACCTTTTAGGGCGAAAGATTACTTATGTATTCAGAGTGAAAACAAAATATACGCTTTGATAAAGTCAATTAAAATTATTTTTTAGTTTGAGTGGTAGATGTTCCCATAACTTTGGGGATCATTTGTAGAGCAGGGAATTCTTAATTTTTCTGGAGCATGCGTAGAACGAGGGCACCCTTCATCTGGGTTGTCTAACTGTGGGGAAAAGCGGGATCGAAGTAAAAAGTTTTTATAGTAATGGAGCATCCATATAATAAGGTCACTTTGTTTCTTCTTAGTCTTTAAAAGGGTGGCCGAATTTTATGCTTTAAAGCATTGAGAAGCAAAAGGCAACCAGATTTTAACATCGGTAGTCTCAAAATCGTCGAGGTATTCAGGCAGAGCCTCCTTGGAATGTTCGAAACATTTGACCAGAATGTATATGATAAACCACTCTACAAGGTAGTGAAATAGGAACATGGTATTTCAGATATTTCCTTCTGTTCTCTAAATAATATACAAAGAGGATCATCTCTAAATATGCTGAGTCTATGGAAATGGTTCTTACTTTAACGGAAATCCAGTGATTTTGCATACCCATGTACAAGAGAGACTAATTCTACTGAATGACTTTAGCAGGTCGTCCGAAATAAGATTTATAGAGATTAGAAGTAAAGCTGTACTTATCGAAGCCCCAAAAGAGTACTTTTAACCATTAATTAGTATTTTATGACAATATCAAAAAATCAAACAGTAGCTCCTTGGAATATTTGTTATTACCTTACAATTTAGTACAAACAAGTTAATCGTGTGGCTGTTCTAAAACATGGTGTGAATTGTCCTTATATTTAGATTGTTGTGAGAGTGGTCGCTTTCGTAAGAGGGAGATGTAAAAGAAAATTTTATTAAATATGTCAAGGATCATTTAAATTAACGAAAAATTTTAACAAACTTCAACTTTCAACAAAGTACCAGGTTTTATTTCTACTTGTTTACCCCTTTAGTGGATTTTCTATATCAGATATTTGACCAATAAAACTTTAATTGTTAATATAAAACTAAAGCGAGGTTATTTATCACTAACTCAGAATATTTGTGACGACCCCCAGCATATAGTTCTAAGACCAGACCGGTAACATTGCATGCGGTCTTAATCAGCCAATTTAAAATATTAAATTATCAGTAATATATTTTATTTTTATTCAGCATAACATCTAATTGTAGTAACGAGTAATGAATATATGCAGTCAGACTTATTAGGTTAAGCAGTGCAGGTGGAGAAGATATATAGTTTAATTCAGCACATGAATTGTAAGCCCAAGTCTGTCAGCAGTAAGCCTAGTAACTTTCCATACCCAGAGCAGCTGCGCAGTTACTGGGTGGTAAACAGGCAGGAATTTGCTGAGGTAGCGTCTGGAACAACGCTGCTCCCTGGAGTTCGTTGTTCTGAGTTGCAGTCGTGCCGGGGTTTTGAACGCGTCAAGCTCGCGTGAAATCGCTCTCTCTCTCCCGTTCTAAATTTGTAATTGTTCAACTGATTTTAAATTATGCAATAAAATTCAAATTGTTTTCGCAATAAACTAAATTGTTTTATTTGGCCAATCGAGGAGAGCATTTTTATTACAGCAACCTGGGCTAGTTTCCATCGCCGTGTCCGAGTTAGAACCCGAGAACTTTTAAAATTAAATTACGTGTGGTCGTCATGCCACATATTTAATAAGTAAAAAATAAATTCATTTGGTTAGTTGTATGATTTGATCATAATCTTATTCAGTTTAAATGACTTGCTAACAACGTTATGAAAGTAGTTTACTCCAGTAATGTTCCCTCTCGATTTAACGTTCAGCTTGACGTATTATTCTCCACATTGACTCATTTTATTTTATTATGAAAATATTAAATTATTACTAGTTATTACTTAAATTATAATATAATAGTGATACGGGATATAACAAGGCGTTTCTATAAATATGTATCTTCAAACAATATCTCTTATTTATTGTAATGTACAAAAGAGATCTGGTGTTAATTTAAGAAATAATTGAATAATTTTACAATTGTAGACCAATTTTTTTTAGCTAAAAAAATGTGTTTTAAAATATATTAATTTTAAACGATCAAACATTTTTTTATTAAGGCATTTTAATTATTGTCAGCTAACATACATTTACTTCAACTCATTTTAATATTTAGCCTATTATTGAATATGCCAACATACAAATATTGTTGTAAGGCACAGTTTATGAAATCCTTCTCATAAGCACATCCCTTATCAGATAGGAAAACATATATTATACATTAACGAAAATTATTATAAAAAAACTAATTATTCTAGTGTTTTTGTTCTGATTATTGGACTCTAAAACAAGGATGTAAACTGCTTTGTGGTATCAAGAGATAGAGGAAACAACAATATCTAAATGATAAAAAAAAACTCATCCATGCATTTCCAGATCCTCTCCCTGGTCCAGCTTCTGGCCATTACATCGTGTTCCTGGTGCTTCACTGATATGCTGCTAGTTGAAAACATTTTGAAAATGCTAAAACACGAAACTTTAAACTTAAATATAAAGATGTAAACACTTGTATCCTTTTCTGTTTCCTTGGATATTAAATAATTTAAAGTATACAGTGTTGTTTTTCAGTGTGGTTTTACAATATTTGTCTTTGTTTATTTTGTATCACGACTACAGTTAATCCAAATTCTATCTATCTTGTTGTACATACATACATTTTACATTTTCAGGAGATAAACGTATGAATACAACAAAGAGTAAAGTTAAATTATTAATTAAAACATAAAGGAAAAAAGGAAACTTTCCATTAGTCCTTAGTGAACATTTCTTAAGGGCATGCTCTAAGAAGGGAAAAGATTCCTTATGTAATCAGATATGAAAGAACAGGAAACGCTTCATTTATAAACACTTAAAATTTTTATTCCATAAGGGTATAAAATCTATAATTAAAGTAGCATATAATTTAAATAATATGTTCAAGATGCAAGCTGATATTTCTAAGTTGTAATTTATGAGATAAAATCCATAGTTGAGATACAGTACAGGGGAACATTTTTTTGCTGTAGATCCTAACTCAACTAAAAAGTTTTATATATCATTTTACAAGTAATCTTGAAAAATAACACGTGTAGAATTATGAAATAAATAAAATATTAATTGTATCTTAATAGAGAAGAGCAAGTTCTATGGCAGTGTACGTCCCACATGACATTCGAAATTGCATTATGGATACCTATTACTTAACCCAGACACAAAAAATTTATCTCTTGTCTGCTGGAGATCGAAAAATTTCTGCAAGATATCTCAACATTGAAATCTTCAACAGGCGTTAAATTTTGCATTCAATTTTAGCGAAGCCTGTTACGTGACACGTGGTGTGGTATAGTCTTACCTTGTTTGTAAGCCATTTTGGAATATCACTTATTCAATGGCGGGATGTTCTCTGAGAATATCAAAACTGAAAACTGTTCTTGTTGGAGACAGTTTTATGTGGGCAGTCTCTTTCACTATATACATGTTTAATGCAATTATATTTTGAGTAAAACGTATTGCTAGGGATACGTATCCCTCAAATAAAAGAAGACAGTAATAGAAGCTGGTCACAAAATTTAGAAACAAGAAAAAAACCAAATTTCGTGTTTTAAATCTAAATACCACCTTTTCTTCTCCCTTATAATAGTTTTTATTCCAAGTAATTGTACATCTAAATATTTGCTTATAAGCTAACCACCTTAATTACTTACTTAGAATACCAAATGAGCCAATAAAAGTTTTATTTCACTGGTGGCTTCTATATAGTTTACTGTCAATTCACATTGTTAACGAAGATACCTACTAAAATTAAAATGGTTTCATTTTTTTTATGGTTTAATTGTTTAATTCTGCAGAGTACTCCTTCATTTTGGATGTACTGCTGACGCTTTTTTTATCAAAATGACACACTCTACCTTATTATGAAATAAAAATAAAACTATTGTTTATTACAATCGAAAGTATACTTGGACATAGTTATACAAAATGGAACCATCCCATACTACCTCTAATCTGAGATAAATGAGGTCAAAGTTAACTAGTTGTTATTCTATTTATTTTGTGAATAATATGATATTTATTTTAAATGAAGGATTATATGTTTATTTAAATATTATATACAATACAATTTACAAACTTCAATTAAGTTTTAAAATATGGATTGAAATGTGGATTGGTTCCTTTTGGATTTTCTGTTAATTAGAGACAAAATATGCCCATGTTGTTTGGTTCCTTATTGTATTTTAATTTAGTTATTCTTAGGAATAATCAAGACAACTTGGATCTTTTTTGCAAAATTAGTTTTATTTGAAAGGAAATAAAATATTAAACCAAAAATAAAAAATATGAGTTTTAAAATTATATTATCACTCTTACATAGTAATATAAGTATCAAACATTAAAAATTACTACTTTAAAACCTCCAGGTAATATTATAAACACCCATAAACAATCTCACTCATCCGGTAAAATTTCAAAATCAGGTTCACCTCCAAAACCATCTATACCATCCTCGACTTGAGGTTCAGCAGTGAGTGAGTGATAAAATCCATGATGGTTCTTTGGAATGAGATGAAACATAGATTTTAAGTCTTTTAACTTTGCCTCAGCGATGGGTTTTCCATTAGGCCACAAAGGTACAAGTTGTGTCACATCTATCGTCGACAGCTTACGCCCTCGCCTTCTTTTTGAAATGTTTAGTTCCTGATGGGGTCCATCAAACTTATTGCTAATAAATATAGCCAGAGGGTTTTCTTTCCTAATAACTATTTCTCTTATGTTTAACCAACTGACGTCTCCTTTCTCAACATCCTTTTTTCTGTTAGTAATACTTTTTTCAATTTCTGAGCATGAGAAAAAGTCTTCCTTATTCATTCGGACAACTGTTAGCGTATTTTTATTTTTGCAGTTTTCCACGATACGGAAGTAATCTTCAGGACAGTACAAATATTACTGTCTTTTTAATATATTTTCAATTTTTCCAAAATCATCGTCATTTGGAAGAAAACTGTGACCAGGGATCAGATATCTCTGTGTTATTGTTTTCAATGTTGGATGATCCTGGAGGGCAGCTTTGAGCATCAACGCTATCTTTATGTTCCGGTTTTGTCCCCCAGAGGAGTCACTCCATAAAATCAAATGCTCTGTACCCACAGGTACCTAGCTCCAAATATGTTTTAACATACAGGAGCCAACCTCCTGTGAACCTCTACCTGCCTCACCTTCAACCCAAGTATAACAATACCCTTTATCAGTCTTCCGTGAATGTATCCCGCAGTTGTACACCCACAGCTGCCTTTTACAAAACAAAATGTTGGTAGCTATGCGAGGAAGTGGCAGTGTTTTTTGAAGGTCAAATGTTAGGCATTCTAGATTTTCATTAGAAGAATCAGATTTCATATCTACTGTATCTTTAGTCTTGTTTGTGCACTTCCTGCTTGTCATGTTCTCCTTTGGCGATATTCTTCTCTTCTTCATTTTCGGCACTTGTAATCTTGGCTGCAAACAAGTCACACTTATTGCATGTGTCCTTATTTAAAGATTTAAATTTAAGATTGTAATTTTTGTAGAATATATTTTTTTATGAGGATAAACTGACAACTTGATCTTCTGACCTATTTTTAACATAAAGATCGTACATTTTGTTAATCGTCAATTCTGGAGTTAAGAACAAAGATTTGATTTCGCCTATTCGGTAGTGTGAGGAATTGTTTCTATACATTCCTTAATATCTTTTATTTTGCATTCTGGAATCGAGTTCCACCCGCCTTGCTTCCCTAGTTGATCAAGCAGTGTTTCAGATTTCATTTTAGATAAGGCTGTGTTGACTATTTTTGATGATATATGTAATGTCTTGACAAACATCTACCTGCAGACAACAGTTTTATTTAAACAAAACAATAAAGACGGGAAAAATTTTGCGGCCTAGATTTTGATTCTTCTTTTACTATTGAGTAGGAACGTTTCTTTGGAACTTCTTTTACATTTGCATTAATGTACATGTTTTGGTCATTGTAGTTGCCAAGGTCTTTAAATTTTTCGAACTCCTTGTGACGAATATCAACGGAAACATTCTCTTTGCATTTCTTGATAAATTTGGCAAGTCTACAAATGTTTTTGCCGGTACTGGTTTTTTAGCAAAATTAATAAACTCTTCATACCTATATTCCTTTGCTTGCCTTTCATTTCTTGTTAAGTTTCCATACTTCCGCTCTCTACATTTTTTTGATCTCCCAGTTTCATTGTCATTTTGTTCCTCTGTAGTGTTGTCAATTATTCCATCACCTTCCCTTACGTGAATCTGAAACAAGATACAAATTATTGGTATGGTATTCATATATTGCCATATTTATAAGAACCAGTTACCTAGTGTTGGTTCTTTCCATTTGTATGTAAAAAATTAACATATAAATGGAAAAGTTAAATTAATTACCATAACTGCCATGAACTTGGTTATGTTATCAAAAACTGAGTGAAAATGCCATGGAATTTGAAAATTGTGTTATAAGATTCATGTGTTTTTTCACAAGTTATTTGAAACAAATAAAATCAGTGAATAATATAAATCAAAAGATATTTTAAATTAAGCTTGTGGAATTATAACGACATTTAACTTAAAACTACCTAAGTTATAAGAAATGTAGATGCTTGCAGTCATTCAATAATACGTACTTGTTCATCATCAGACGTACTTCCAGTCTCAGATTGGCCAGGAGAAATATAGTCTGGGTCATGTGATTTCTCTTGAACTTCATCACTTATTATTGTACCAAGATTTTTAATTGAGAGTTCAACAGGAGCATTCTCAAAATGTATATTTCTGTAATATGTCTCTGTTGCCTCACTATTTGGCAGCGATACTGTAACTGTTACTGCATCTGGAAAATAACACATTACATGTTTGTAGTTTTTTTAATACAATCCATGTTCCTCTTACAAAGTAATGTTAGTTGGCAATTCAGAATATTAGGTGAAATTATGGCAAAACAGCTGGCCAGTGAATATAAGTAAATTGGAAATTGGAAATACCTTGATTCTACGGAAGCATGGATAAAAAACATCCCTATCTACTACCCCCTAATCCTTATTCTATAAACTGGAAACAATCTATATTAGAGGTGTATTAAAATTAATTAATTAGTTATTCATACCTGTTGATAGAAGTTGATTATCAATGTCAGAAAATTTGCTGTCTCTAATATTGTTCACAAAATAATTGTTAACTTCATTTGGATTCAAAATCTCATTTTCCGAAGCCAGTCCAAGGTATGTTTCTCCCAAATTACTTTTGATTTCTTCATCCGTACAAAAATTATTATATTCAAGATCATCAGGTATATTGGTGTCAACTGAAAAAAGAAATGATAAAAAAGTGTGGTAACTCATATGTTAGAATAAAATAAATTATTTTCAAACCTGTTATTTGTTTGAAAAAAAAAACAAGAGGATAAAAAGTAGTCTATATATTGATTGGGTGGACTTTCATAAGCAGCCTAGCCATCAATTGACTGAAATATCAAAATTATACTAATCATACTGTATATATTGAGATTCCTATGATATAACCATTTTATTTACATTCAAATATAAACAGTAGAAACTAGTATTATTATCGATATGATGTATAATTTCGAGTTGAGTTTCCAGGCCTACAAATAGCATTTTCTACTAACTCATTACATTTAAATAACAAAGTTATAGGGGTTTGTATTTGAAAATGTTTAGTTGCCCCCGTTTACTCAATGGTAAATTTGTCATAAAATCTGTTAAAATAAACGTAGAGACCTCTAGTTTGCATTATTGGATTTATTTTTTTATTCCCCTTGGTGCCAGGACATAAAACTCACTCTGTATAAATAATATATACTCAATCAAAACTTAAAATTAGGTACTGAGGTGTTATGTTTAAGTAAAAGGGTATACAATTATTAAATACAACAACACATTACACAACAATACAAAATGTACAATAATAAAAAAAATAATGTAAATTAATGTAATTTAATTAAAGTATTATTAATTACATAATTAATTATAATTATGGAAGGTTAAGTGTAAGAAATGGCCATGCGGCCATAACTTTGCCTGTATTAATAAAGAATTTTTAATTTAATTTAATTTGATTATTTTCCTATAGTTTACAGATTACCATAACAAGTTGGTTCGATGAAATGATCACTAGAAAAGTTTGTATTCATATGTAGGATACCCATCTCCGCATTCTGAGAAAAACTCTTAATTAGGTATAATCACATAAATAACCGACTTTGGCATTTCTAAACCAATGCTATGAGATGGTGCTTAGGGAATTCGAAGTAAAATTGGTGAAAATATTAAACATTATAAATGCTGGATTAAGGAATAAAAAGTTTAGTGCTGAATGTTTTACGGTAAAATCCGCAATTATTTATATAAATATTTACAAAAATATCATGTACCATGCAGAGCTACAAGGTTCTTATGAAAGTGTCCTACACACAGTTTGTACAAGTTTCTTTTGTAATATTATAACATACTCAGAACTGCTCTCACCTTCAGACTGTTTAAAAATAAAATGTCATTCCGTAAGTTAGAGATTATATAAAATATATAATCAATATAGTTTTTAAATGATAACGCTGTATTAATTATATCTGGGATATAGTATGGAACCGAAAAGTTTTACTAACTCAACCTTTTAACAAACTATGCGTTTTACATAAACTAGTTTACTCTTTATTGGATTTGTAAACTCAGATATTTGGATACCTCAAGAGTTGGTATGAAACCATACATATATATTTCATGAACCAGAAAATGTTTGAGTTAAATTTCAACAGATTAATCTTTACTGTATTCTTGAACTTACTTTTATTGCTATTATATCTCAATTACTAACGGTTAAATCTACTGAAGGCTAGACGACTTGCAGCGTGCAAAAACAGCGTTCCCGTACCGGTACTCGACCACGGGCCCTATAGTTGATAAGCTGAGACAGTAATTACTTACGTACCAGAATGGCAGATTACGTCAGGTAACTATTTCTTCAGCTAGTGTCATTTAGATGTGAAAGTACAGCTATTTTATAATTTCTTACGATAGAACATTTTATAGTCAAGAAACGGAAATTTAAATTTAGTCAAAGCGTCAAGGTTTATTATTTAAAAGTTACAATGGAGTCCAGTGAGTCATTGAGTGAGAAACTGTAACTATTCCATTGTTGTGCAATAAAAGAGATCTCTGGTGTAAATTTCAACATCGATTTTAGAGAAGTTAGGCCTGTAGACTAAGCCTCTTTGCTAAAGTGTCATGTAAAGGTATTTATATGGAATTTAAACTGTTTTAAAAATTAATTTATTTTAACTGTCTGTATTTAGATTAGTAAAATGTAAAAAATGTGGCTTTTAGACATGAGTAACAAGTATTGATTTTTATAAAACTATTTTTAAGACTTATTTTAAAACCAGGCTTATTAAGACCACCATAATCAAGTTTGACAGAAGGATACAGCCCAAAATACAAGTTTATTAACAACTATCTGATTAGACAAATAAATTAAATTTTTCAATACAAAAATCTTTACAAAAGTATGGAGTCCAAATTCAACGTTCAAAAATATTCTGTTTAAATTTTAATGGAGAGGTCGGTGCTGTGATTAGTATAATAATATCGCGACTATTATACACAGCACCAACCACAAGGATGTGAACTGTTTTGGGTAGCAATAGATAGTAAGAGCGGAGAGTGTTATTTCATAATAACAAAAGAAACTTATCCATGTATGGTCTGGTCCTGGTCCTGCTTCTCGCCATCGCATCCTGTTCCTAGTGGTGGTTCTCCGGCTTACTACGAGTTTTGAAAAACAAGCAAAATTACTACCTAACAAAATTGAAATACCTTGCATGTTTTCACTGTAGTTTCCATGGAAATCTATAATTTTAATAACCATTACCGATTGGTATTTTCACCTGATTTACCTTTCATAGGTGGGAGCTTTCTGAGCCTGCGAGTTTTAACATCATAGCTTTACCTACAAGCTGGTCCTTTTAAAATCTTTGAGTCCTTCATAAATAAGTTGGTTCCAGAGGCTTGTATATCCTATTTACCAAATGCAATATTAAATGCTTGTGGTAATGCTACTATACCAGTGAAAAGATGGTGCTAAAGATGGAGGTTTCTAGAAACATGGAGACAGAGAATTTAGTTAACTTTCGCAGATACCTCCCTCTTCGATTGTTATAAAAACCCACACGATATTTATATGTTGTCAATTATAAATTTGTTTATAATCCAATAACCATGAAACATTTTCTCTTGACATGGCACCATTCGTTTCACTGGCTGGAGGTCTAATATTTTGATTAATTTATAGCCACTCCATCTTAGTTACGTCATACGATATATACTATAAAACTATTATTAATATATTATAAAAGGTTTAATTACTTCTTCTTACAACTGATAAGCAGGTTCTCCTAGTTAAGGATTCCTGTAAAATTTACTGTAACACCCTTAACACAAGACCGCTACTGAGTATCCTTGTGTAAAAGCTCATCACGTGACAAAGTGGTGGCGGAGTGAGGTTGGTAAATGTCACGGTAACCTAGCGCTTCGTTATCACAGTGTCACTGGTTAAACTTAAGGTTAAACAATTAGTCTAACTTAAAATACTTTATCCAGTTTTGTTTCCAAAATCATTATTTATGTAAATGTCGACGTAGTATAACATTGGCTCAAAGAATTAAATATTCGGTCATAGCCCAGGAGGTGAGGGCTAATTATCGTTTGAAAGAAAGAGAGATCGATGAACTTAGGGTTTCTTTTACAAACAAAAAATCAAAGGATGAACAGGGGTGGCAGAGAGTTGTCAATGGGGGGAGGGTGCTTATTTCGGAGACGGGGGACCAGGCACTCAGAACCTCAAACTACTTTGAGACTTTGAGTGCTACCGAGGTGGATAGCTTGCAAATGGTGGAATTCCCTCCTCTTGGAAATAAGAGGAACGGAGCTCAGAGGGCAAGTCAACACAAAAAAGGGGGGTCGGGTAGAAAGAAAAAAAATTCACCTTGTGGGGGACAGCCATGGCAGACGTTGTTATGGCAGAATAAAGAGTAAAATGGACGCCGAAGTGAGAGCCAGTGTTTTTCCGGGAAAGCCTCTTTCTTTTTTGATCGAGCATGCAGGCGAGGCCGAGGAGGTGAGTCCTGCGGATTTACTGGTAGTGGTGGGGGGGACAAACCAAGTTTCAGAGGATAGTATCTCGGGTCTGACGCAAAAATTTGACTCGTTGGCCGGCATCCGAAAGGGAGACGTCCTGTGGGTTGAGACGCCTTTCAGGTTTGATGACGTATCCAAAAACCCTTTAATTAAAGAACAAAACGAAAAGATAAAACATGAATGTACCAAAAGAAAATGGGCATATCTAAGCTTAAACTCAATGCTTGATAGAAGCTGTTACACCACTCATGGCCTACATTTGAACCGGGCAGGTAAAGATGTCATGTGTAGCCTAATAAATAATTACATAAGTTTAATGGGAAATCAAAATTGTCAAAATCAAAAAAACAAACTAAACACAACAGAAATAGAAAACGATTAAAAAATTGGCACACTAAACCAAAAAATATCAAAAACAATCAAATTACAAATTTAAAGATCATCCATCTAAATGTAAGAAGTCTTCTTATGAAAATGGGTCAAATTGAAATCTTCCTAGAAGAAGAAAATCCTGACTTTTTTATTGTTAGTGAACATGGGCTAGACTCTGAACAAATCAATATGGTAAATTTTCAAAATTTTGTTTTGGAAAGTAGCTATGAGAGAAATAACATGAAAATGGGTGGAGTAGCTATTTACAGAAATAAACAAACAATTCTAAAAACAATCCGTTCGAACATAGGAAAGAATTTATCGGAAAATAAAGTGTTTGAATGTTGTGAAATAAAAATTGACTCTGGAATAGAAAAATTCCTGATAGCTGGTATCTACAGAAGTCCAGATAGTTGCATAAATACTTTTATTGGAAAACTAAACCAGTACCTCTCAAAGATTAAATCGACAAAGACTTTAAACAAAATAGTAATTGGAGGAGACTATAATATAAATATTCTTCAAAATGACAACAATGCCGTACTTTTAAAAAATGCTTTTAAAAGTTATGGATTAAAACCAAAAATAAACTCAGCTACAAGGATCACTGAAAATACTGCGACTTGTATAGATAACTTTTTCACTAATTTAGTTCACACTACCAGCAATATTATTGAACCACTAATATCTGACCACCAAGCAATAGAAATTACGGTAAACATAAACCATAAAGACAAACTGAAAAATAAAAAATCAAAGATTAGATCCCTCAAACATAAAAATTTGCAGGAACTGAAACTTAGACTAAAAACTGAAAACTGGATGGATGTATTAAATGAAAAAGACCCACACAAAAAATATCAAAAATTTGTTGACACTTTTTTATATTACTTTAACATCTCATGTCCGGAAAAAGAAACTATTTTAAAAGAAAATATTAAAATTAAGTGGAAAAACGATGAGGTGATGACACTTAAAGCTGAAATGGTCGAACATTATAATCACTGGTTACAATTTAGAAATACTGAAAATAAAGAAATATACAAAGGCTCACTGAATAAATATAGACAATGTATACTTGATACCAAAGCAGCCTGGTTTAACCAGAGAATTGAAAATGCCTCAAACAAACCAAAAGAATCTTGGAAAATTGTAAACCAGCACAGAGCCTCTACATCCACAAATGCTAAAAATTTAATTTTACGTCAAGGGAATAATGTATTAAAAAATCCTAAAGACAACTGTGATATAATTAGCAGTTATTTTGTAAATGTTGCCAGTACCATCAGGCAGGAACTTGACTGCAACAAACAACATAAAAATCCAAACATAAAAACCGACAAGATTTTTAATAGATTTGAATTGGTAAATGAAGAAAAAATTGAAAAAATTTTTAAAACTTTTTCTCCTAAAACATCAACAGGACTTGATGGTGTGTGTATGAAAGCAGTAAAATTCTGCAAAGACGAGTTAAAGGTACCTCTCGTCAGCCTGATAAATGCCTCACTCTCGGGGGGCGTTTTTCCGGACGGTTGCAAGGTGGCCAAGGTCAGACCACTTTTTAAGGGTGGGGATGGGTTGGAGGTGTGCAACTATCGTCCGATATCCCTCCTACCAATTTTTTCCAAATTTATCGAAAGAGCAGTTTGTGACCAACTGACTGCCTACCTAGAAGATAATAATCTCTTGGTTGGCAGGCAGTATGGTTTTAGAAAAAACAAATCGACAAAATTGGCACTCATTGATTTCATAAACGAATGTATCGATGCAGTTGATGCGGGGGAGATCGTTCATGGTTGCTATGCCGATCTCTCGAAGGCTTTCGACTGTGTTGATGCAGACACACTCATCCAAAAATTGAATTCCTTGGGCATCCAAAATCCAGAGTTGGGTTGGTTCTCCTCATACCTGAGAAACCGATTCCAGGTGGTAGAGATCCAACACGAGTCAAAATTCAACAAAATTCAAAATTATCGCTCAAACCCTGAACTGATCCAGTGTGGGGTACCTCAGGGATCAATTCTAGGACCATTGCTTTTTTTGATTTATATAAACGACATCGCAGATGTCGTTCCCGAAAAAAATCTTTTCATTTTTGCAGACGATACCACTCTTATCACCAAACAAAGAAGTAGGGAGGCTCTCGAAATTGACTCTTTCACCAAAATCAACAATCTTGCACAATTCTTTTCCCAAAATTTTCTCAAACTCAACCCAGAAAAAACAAAATGCATGGTCATTCAGACCCAGCAAAGAAAATCCAAAACTGAGCTTTCAGGAGCCCCTGTCATTTGCATTGGTGATGTTGAGTTGGAAACGACCTCAACAGCAAAACTGTTGGGGGTGATGTTGGACGAGGGTTTGTGTTGGACTGAGCAGTTGGTGGCATTAGAAAGCAAGCTCTCAAAAGGAATCTTTGTCATTCGAAGCCTCAGTGCTTTCAAAAATCTGAAACTCATGAAAAATGTCTACCACTGCTTGGTCGAATCGCACATCTCCTACTCAATCGCCCTGTGGGGAGCAAAGGAGTCAGCCTTGAGCAAAATTTTCATTGTTCAAAAAAAGGCAATCAGAGCAATGCTGAGACTGCCCCCTCAAGCCCATTGCAAGCAACACTTTCAAAGGCTGGAAATCTGTACTATACCTAGTCTTTACATTTATGAAATGGCAAACTACATTAAGTTCAACCATCTTGAATTTGTTAATAACACCCATAGGTACAATACTAGAAACAAACATTTGTATTCTGAGCAGCATAACCTAAAAATGTTTGAAACAAAACCACTCTACTCAGGTCTTAAAATTTATCAAAAACTACCACTTTCCATTAGAAACATAATTCCTGTAAACAAATTCAAGAGTGAACTCAAAGATTTTTTAATAAAAAAAAGTTATTACTCATTGTCAGAGTTTTTAACAGAAAGTTAACACCCCCCCCCGTGACCCTTTCCTAGGGCACTAATGACTCGTCCAACGCCGTTACCAGGCCAACTGGACATGACATCAAGTACAAAGTAAGTACAAAGTACAAAGTAAGTACAAAGTAATTTGTATTGTATACTTACACAATCTGATTTGTTTTAAATTAATAGTAAAATTTCCTCTAATAAAGAAATTGGACATCTATTCCCTAGTTCTGATATCAAAATGTCACTAATAAAAATTGTTAAAAAAACTAAATAATTTTTTTCACATATTTTATTTTTAGTTTGAAACATTTAAAATCAACCCTTAGACACGACAATAAATGTTATATCCGCACCAGCTAACTATATACAATGAGAGCATTTTATATATTTATCTAGTAGTCTGAAGGTGACGTGTATATTTTTTTTGACGGTTTTTTTAAGTGTTGCAAGGCAGAAAATGTATCTGAGAAAACATTATCGTGTCATATGTTTAACCTTTTCACACACTAATACCAAACATAGGCTGTCAACGAATTTCTTCTTAGAAAAAATCCATAATTGTTTCAAGGACCACCAGGTTATGTGTGTATACAGTGTAAGTTGGATCTTACCTCCTAGACCATCATTAATATATTTGTATTACATTTACTATTTTTTCACCTGGAACACGTTCCTAGTAGTTAATTAACTGTTATGCTAACAGTGGCAACAGCAATGTATATTTGTAAAAAAATGTTCTTTTGTTTTTCTTATGCATATAATGTTTACGTACTCTTGTAAAAGCACTGTTAGATCTAGTTCACAATATAAGACTATTCAAATTAATTGCAAATAACTTGTAATTGCTGCAGTCATCAAATGTTGCCACAGTGTAAAGATATTCCAAGGTAGAGCCGTCATTAAGTCTTACAAATATCAGCTCAACCTTATAGTCCCAACCCTGTGAGCAGCGGCTCCTCTGTCGAGCGGGAATAAGTTTTATCGTATTGTTACGTCCACGGTTATTAGACTGTGGTTACGTCTAATGATTTTTTAGCTTTATCTATTAATTAATTTAAACATTTGCTGTTTATCTTCAAACAGAGAGATTTTAAAATATCAGTATTAAAGTGATTTGGGAATCTTAAAGTTTTATTCCAACTTACTAAAATAAAAGCATCACGTCCCATAGAGTCCATTAAATATAAACTATAAATGTTAAATATTTAGACCTTAATAACGTTTTATTGTCGTAACAAATCAAAGTCCTACGATTTTATTTACTTAACAAATATTTACTTAGATATTCCTAGTAATAACTAAGACTTTATAAGTGACATTCATATAAAATGTTTTACTCCAGATTCTAAAACAATGTTGAGTGATTCTTACAAGATAGAATAATTTGTGTATGAGATGCCTTGTCTTATGATTCTTTGTTACTGCTTATGTTAATGATATGAGGCTATTAACTCTGATAAACATATTTAACAGATTTGTAAAGTAATATAATATATTCAGGAAAGTAATATAAATAAATAAATAAGGAGCCCAAATTCGATACGCTTTTAATATTTATATGAACAAAGCGCTTTCAACACACGTATATAATACAAATACCTTTTCAGTAATGCAATATAGGAGCTATCGTAATAAGCAGAGAATGTACCACCACATATCTTTTCTCGCCAGTTGATAGAGTTTCTGCATTCCCTACCAAGTGCCTCTCCGGATATCTGCAAATTGTCTTTCTGGATATAAGTGTCTTATCGGATAAGTTCCTACTTCAGCACCGTTGGAAATTTGTGCTACTGATAGCATGAAAAATTTGGATTTTATGCCATATGTTGCATTAGAAAGTTTTATGTTTGTACGTTTACTCGTACGGAATATATTTAGCCGTTTCAAGACTCCTCAGTACTCCGGTAAAAATCGGTTCATTTTTAAAAGCGCGGACAGACAGACTACGAGTGATAGGCTTCGCTCAAGCTCAAGCAATAATTTAGTTTTTTCAACACAAATTAAGTTTCAGGAATATGATTGGTAATATAAGGACCAAGAGCTGAACGTAATGGCTACCGGATTTTATGGGTTCAAAGTGTCCCATTTCCCAGTACAAGACAGCAGTAGCCATCATGTTACATTTGACTTTTATACAGGGTGAGGCAAACCACCCGTACAGTACGTATAGCGGCCAAACCAAACGAGGTAGATTATTCGTAACAACTTAAACCCCCCTATTTCCACCCCAAAGAATTTGGAAAAAATTATTTTGAAATCCCTAAAACTCCCCAAAAGCGTAGTTTTTGGGGTGTAGGGGTGGTTTTTGGAAAATTTTCAGATGTAAAGGTATGTTGAGTTATACCTCATTTTAAAGGTATTTCTTCTCTAATTATTTTGATACAAAAAGTTTGAACTTATCTTGCCGCTTATGTACAGGGTACACCAAAACGTTAAAAAATCAGGGGTTTGTGGGTAAATTTATTGCAACTACCTGCACAAATGTAGAGAGACGATATTTTTGTTGAAAACTAATGATGAGATGGATTATCGAAAAATATCATCAAATGCTACCCTACCCCAAAATTTACACATTTTAAAAATACATCGAATTTTGAAATATTTAACAGCCCCAATCTAAAAAAAATCAAATAGCAACCTAGGTTGTGTTGTACATCATTAGAAAGGTCTTTAAAAAATAAACATTTTCTACATTTAAAGTTTGTCTCTATCTCCAATGGTTTCAAAACTGTAGTACAAAAATAGATTTTTTTATAACTTTACTCAATGTATTTATTATAAAAGTCAGTGCAATGTGCAAGTAAAAAAAAGTTCCAACAGTAAACTCGTCTCTTATTTTTATGATTGAAAAAATACTGTATCCAATTTTTAAAAGAGTCTTTTAAAATTTAATAAGGTATTGGAAAACTGTAAACTACAATGTCTTACGATAAGTGCTCATGAACAGGTACTCATGAAACAGGAAAATTACCCAGTTATTAAATTAGTACATTTTCAATTATAAAAAGTTTTACACTTCAATTACACAAAATGTATAGAAGAAAACCTGTTGTTATTTAATCATTGATGTGAGTGTCATGGAAGGAAGGAGTATCCTGTCATTATTTAACAAAATAAACACTTCAAACTGGCTTTGAAACAAATCTACCATGTTACAGCAGCATCACGGTAAACTATCAATATGACAATTATCAAACTAAAACCAACAATAGCCTAGTAACTGACCTCATGAAGAGTTAAAACCGGTGCTCAAACTGCAACCCATTGTTTTCCAGACAGAATTCAATCCTTGAAGGTGAAGCTATCTACAGCTCTAATTATCTCTTCTCTACTGGTCTTGTTTATAGCCTCCCTTATCCACTGCATCATGTCCTCTCTAGTTGTTGGTCTTGATTTATACACTAGTTCTTTTAGTCTACACCACAAGTAAAAGTCCATACACGGTAAATCAGGAGATCTCGCTGGGTAGTTCACAGGGCCGCCTCTTCCAATCCATCTGTCAGGGTATTGCTCGTTTAGAATTAATCGAGAATCTTCGGCGTAGTGTGCTGGTGCCCCATCGTGCATAAACCACATACATTGTAAGACTTCCTCAGGGATTTCGATCAATAAATTAGGCATGTGACCAATGAGAAAGTTGATATAAACTACTCGGTCTAGGCGATCGTCAAAGAAGAATGGCCCTACAATTTTGTCACCGATAATACCGCACCAGGTATTTAGTGTCCAGTACCTTTGGTTGTCCACTTCTCGCATCCAGTGTGAGTTTTCAAACGCCCAGTATCTCATATTTTGAAGGTTCACTTCTCCATTACTCCTAAACGTGGCCTCATCCCACCACAAAATGTTACGGTGAAAGTTTTGATTTTGTTGTAGTTTTTCTCGAGCCCACAAACAAAAGTTCATTCTATGAAAGTAATCATCTCCATGGAGTTCTTGATGTAATGACATCCTATATGGGTGCATTTTGTGATCGTGAACGATTCTTAAAACAGATCTTTGACTCATACCAGAATCAAGAGCTACTCTTCGTGTAGAATCATGAGGATCTAGTTCAAAGGCTGCCAAAACTTTGGGTGCCCTATCACTTCTCACGGGTCTAGCGAGTTCCTTTCCTTTGTTGTGGTCAGGTTGAACATGACCTGTATCACGAACTGGACGAGCAAGTCTTTGAAAAACGTTCCTGGAGTGATGTTCGCGGTCTGGGTAACGTTGGGCATAAAGAAGAGCAGCAGCTGAGTAATTTTGGAAACATTCCCCTAACACCATAAGCTTCTGGAATGCCTCCTCATTTTAGAACGGCATTTTAGAAGAAACAAAACTTACACTAAGTACTTTAAAAAAATTTAAATTGATATCTACCTCATACCACGTGGTCACAAGAACAACTGAATAGGGAGACGATAATAACAGAAATTAGATAAGAGACTAAGGAATTGGTTCCAAAGTTCTTCCAGGGGCAACTCGTGTATTTGGGATTGTTAGAACACCACGGTTAGATTGCTTTTGAAACATGTTACACTGATAGAAATCCTGATGTGTTTTGTACTACATTATTTAAAAACAAATTAAACTTAAAAGTCCAACTTGTTTTCCATTTGTTTCATTAGATTTTGATATTAATACAAACTAAGTTAGTAAAATTATTAAAAAATCTATTTTTGTACTACAGTTTTGAAACCATTGGAGATAGAGACAAACTTTAACTGTAGAAAATGTTTATTTTTTAAAGACCTTTCTAATGATGTACAACACAACCTAGGTTGCTATTTGATTTTTTTTTAGATTGGGGCTGTTAAATATTTCAAAATTCGATGTATTTTTAAAATGTGTAAATTTTGGGGTAGGGTAGCATTTGATGATATTTTTCGATAATCCATCTCATCATTAGTTTTCAACAAAAATATCGTCTCTCTACATTTGTGCAGGTAGTTGCAATAAATTTACCCACAAACCCCTGATTTTTTAACGTTTTGGTGTACCCTGTACATAAGCGGCAAGATAAGTTCAAACTTTTTGTATCAAAATAATTAGAGAAGAAATACCTTTAAAATGAGGTATAACTCAAAATACCTTTATATTTGAAAATTTTCCAAAAACCACCCCTACCCCCCAAAAAATACCCCTTTGGGGAGTTTTAGAGATTTCAAAATAATTTCTCCAAATTCTTTGGGGTGGAAATATGGGGGTATAAGTTGTTACGAATAATCTACCTCGTTTGGTTTGGCCGCTATACGTACTGTACGAGTGTACGGGTGGTCTGCCTCACCCTGTATTGCACCTGTTTATATCAAAACAAACGATTTTAATAACCAATTTATTTTTAAGGATCAATTTATTTCATTAATATTATCTTTTTACCTCATAGCTGTGAACGGTTTTAATAAAAAAACAGAAAATGAAGCCTTCTAATAACTCTAAAGAAACCTATAGCCAATGAATTTTTGAAGCTCGTATACGAGATAGTTTTTTTAACCCTTTCAGGGCCAGGACCAAATATGAGATGTTGCAAAATTTTTTCACATATCTATCCCCTTGTGACTAGTCAAAAGTGCCAGGCTAAAATTGGCGATTTTGCAGTCTCTTAGATTAAAATTTATAACTTTTCATAAACATTAGAGAATGACCTAAAAGTTGCACCAAATTACTCGTATAGATATATACTATCAAAAAAAATATAAAGATGTAGTTTTAAGTAATTTAAAATTTTAAAAAAAATAATGTTTTAATGGATTACATTAAAAAAATTTAATTTTTTAATTTTTTTCGTAAATAACTAAAAAAGGAAAAATAATTTTACCGTAAAAAGCTATGTTATTATATTGTACATTTATAAAGGAACAACCATACAAAAGTTTGTGTTATTTCTCTCATAAATAAATTTTTTTATGACACATTTTGTATAAATACGCATAATTGTACTTCGCAACAAGTGATAAAGCAACTGACTCTTAACTGCAAGAAACTTAAAATAAATATTCACATTACGGATGTACCGGTAAACAGATGATTGTAGGATCCATAAGCAGTTTCAATACAGTTAAAAAC
>NW_025783416.1:0-29237 GCF_021130785.1 Homalodisca vitripennis | reverse complement strand
AATTTAAAAATTTGTAATTTCAAAGAGTGAATATTGAATAGATTGTTCTTTCATTTAGTACTTGAATGATTCATTCTTTTCATACTTAGGGGTACACTATGAGTTACAAATACTTTAGGTAGGGTACGAGATAAGCGGAAAACCGGTTTTTGTATTTTGAAGAATATAATCATCGATACCTAATATTCGCATACATCTCACAATATTGCGCACTTCAAACTTTGATCCTTCAAAGAAACTATTCTTTAGTGCATTTTTACTAGGCTATATTATGTCCACCATTACCTTCTTTTATAACAACTGAAGAAGACCATATTTGCTCCTCTCACAGTTACATTTGTTTTCTTTTGCACAAATTTCACATAATTAGATTTTTCAGTACTAGTCCAACATGTTTGAAGCCACAAAAAAACATGTCTTATATCTTTTAAGGAACTGTTGTGTAGTTTTCTAAAACTGAATGCCATTTTTAATAAACAATGTTAATTATTATGTAAAATTGAAATATTATCTTACGTGTAGATATTATTTGAAAGTTTTTAGAGCTGTTGATATAAATTATTTAAGTTAATTGTTCAAAATAATTATTCAGTATCGATTGGTTATATACATGGTTATGATTAAGTAATATCGTTTGCCAATTTTTGATAAAAAAACCGGGTCCGCTTAGGGTTAGGGTCCAATAAGCGGACCCGGATTTTTATTATCGAAGAATATAATCATCGATACCTAATATTCGCATATCGAATCATAGACTATCAATCGATATAAAAGTAATAACAATCATATGTTTAAATTTAAAATGTGAATTTAATGATAACAAATAATAAATGAACATAACCAAAATCAGGGAAACTCATAACTTTAACTAAATAAAACAGAACGAAAACGTTTTTACTAAAGTTGTGTCCACCATTACCTTCTTTTTTTTGCATCTGAAGACGACCATGTTAGCTCCTCTGACAGTTACATTTGTTACCTTTCTACAAATATCACATAATGGATTCTTAGGTACTAACCCAACATCCTAAAACCCATAAAAAAAACATTATTTTATCGTCTTTTTAAAGCAATTTCGTGAAGCTTCCTAAGATTGACGGCCATTTTAATACACAATGTTACGTGAAATTTAAAATATTACCTTGTATTATTTGAAAGTGTTTACAGCTGGTTCATATAGATTATTTAAGTTGTTTAAAAATAATTAATCAGTATCGATTGATTATATCGATGGTTATGATTAAGGTAATATCGTTTGCCAATTTCGATATAAAAAACCGGGTCCGCTTATTGGACCGTACCCTCCGCTTATTGTTACCCTACCCAATATTTTTTTCACCATTATCAAAAATTACAATTCTCAAAATGTTTTACAGGAATATCTTAAAAACTAAAATTCTAAAAATCAAAGTAGTGGTAAAAAATTCAAAATTAGCCTAGATTAGAATCATAGAATCAAGAATCAAGAAATCTTTATTTTGTCGTTGACATAATAACATATGTATTGACAAAGTCATATTACAGCTTGAATTAAGCTACAGTCAATTCTTCAATAATTTATGACATAAAAAATTATAAATATTTGAATACATCATTAGCTAACAGACATGGGTTTTAAGTTTTACTAGGCTATAATAAATAAATAAATATTGCACATAAAAATAGATATTGCACATAAAAGTAACATACATAAGAATAAATTATCACAGACAAAATAATTATTATAAAAGACAAAAATAGCATAAAAACACTGAAGTCAAATAACAAATAAAACTGCACATAAAAGTTTAAATATAACATATACAAATAATATTGCACCAGCTCATAAATTTAAATGTATCACAAGTTTCAGTTATAGGCATATAGTTATCTAAAAAATATCTATTTGTTCCAAAAGCAAAAATTCTTGAACTGAATAGACTGGATTATTCAACAGCCATTCATAAAATTTTGTTAATAAGAACTTTTGATTGTTAAAGTAATTGCTAATTTTAATATATTTATTAATTTTATTATAGATTTTAAAAGACATTTCTACGTGACTATTGAGTGTTTTCTCTAGCCTGGAATGTGTCCTTGAAATATTACTACTATTTCTGGTGTGATAAGAATGCCACATCATTTTGAAAAGTTTAAAAGTGGGCATTGTTTCAGTGCATAAGATAAAAGTTCATAAATATACAAATTAATTATTGTTAGAATTTTTAATAATTGAAACAGCGGCCTGCAGTGGGCATCATCTACTGCATTTGCGAGAATACGAATAACCTTTTTTTGAATAATTAAAATCTCTTTTGTTCTACTGCAACCACCCCAGAAAATTAAGCCATATCTATAGATACTTTGAAAGAATGCAAAATAAACCATTTTTTAAATAGCTCATATCAACAAGGGCTTTAAGACGTCTAATCAGATAGACAACTCTAGACAGCCTAATTGACACATGATCTACATGGGAATTCCATTGAAGTTTGCTATCTAAATGGCATCCCAAGAAAACTTGACACACTCAATCCTTGGGGTTGTAAATTTTTGTCAAAAGGCCTCAAACTAAAGACTAAATGTTGGGTTTTTATCAGAATTCAACTTGAAAATGATTGCTTTTAAACCAGATTTCCCCCTCATTTACCGCACTGTTTATTAGATGGGAAAGTTCACCCATCATGCCAGCGGCTGCAAAAAAGGTGGTGTCATCCGCATATAAAATTGATTTAACTGGATAATGAAATATTTGATGGTAAGTCATTTTATTGAAATCAAAAAAGTAAGTTAAGGGTCCAAGCACAGAACCCTTTGAGGTACTCCATGCTCCACCCTCACCACTGTCTGACCAATTTCCATTAATACAAACAAGCTGTTCTCTATTGGTTAAATATGATTCAAAAAAATTGTAGGCCAGATCCTTTAATACCGTTTAAAATTCTAATTTTAACAAACAATTCCTGGTGATCGACACAGTCAAAAGCCCTGCTCAGGTCGCAAAAGGCGGCCCGAGCAAAAGCCTTATTTTCAAAAGCCTCAATCACATTTCGCACCAAGTCATCTATGGCATTTAGGGTTGACTTGCCACTACGGAAACCATACTGTGATGTGCAAAGCAGATTATTATGTTCTAAGAATTCATTAACTTGATCAAAGACAAGAAGTTCAAGCAACTTAGATATAGCAGGTACAATTGAGACTGGCCCTATAGCTTTCCGGCTGGTTTTTTTGGGACCCTTTTTGTAGATTGGGCAGACCCGAGAAATTTTCAGTTCAGCAGGGAAAACAACCATTGGCCAAAACATATGTTGAATACAAAAGTCAATTGAAAGTACTATGGATGGGAACTATTTGTTTTATATAAATTATTTGACATATTGTTAAAAATCACAACTATTTGAATTTTTTAATCTTTTAACTGCTTTTAAAACATCTTCTTGAGGTAATTAATTTCCAAAGAGAATCTGAGCAGGAGTAACATTTTTAATTTTGACATATAACACTGGGGAGGTGTTATATTAGGATTAGTGGCACTTTGCCTTAGTTTTTTAACTGAGTTTATGCAGAAGTCATTAAATTCTTGGGGTGAGATTCCAACTCTACTATTGCTAGTATGACCTTGGAGTGTCTTTTTTTATTAAATCCCAAGCTGCCTTGCACTTATTTCTACTACATTCTATTTTTTCTCTGTAAATAAGCCTGCTTGGCTTCACAAATAGCTTTTTCTGTACTTTAGTTT
The DNA here is from genome assembly GCF_021130785.1 of Homalodisca vitripennis. NCBI lineage: Eukaryota > Metazoa > Arthropoda > Insecta > Hemiptera > Cicadellidae > Homalodisca > Homalodisca vitripennis. The sequence continues at coordinate 25,516 of NW_025783416.1, read as the reverse complement.
AGAATTGGCAAGCTGTTGTTTCAAATTGGACGAAGGTGTCTCTTTCAGAATTTGACTCAAAGCAATCAAATTATTTTTCATACATGTTAATTCTTTTTGTATACCAGGGCTGTTTTTGAAAACCAACTGTTTTTGATTTTACTGGGCCAGAATCTAATTTAATAAGATTGCAATAAAAATGTATAGCTGAAGTAATTTTGAGGAAAAATTTTGAAAATAAATCAGTGGTGTTGAAATTATTGCTGAATACTAGGTCCCAATCAGTACAGAGAAGCATCACTGCCACACAACCAAATTTCCTCACAGGTAATACCATTTTTAAAGAAGCCAATTAGACCCTCTCCTGTATGTTGTTTTCCTTCAGATACAATAAACTTAATAGGCAAATTAAATAGTTAGGGCATTCATGATCAGAAAAAGGGAAGGAGATAACTTCACAGATCGCCCTTTCAGTAGCTGGAAGTCTATTACAAAAAAATATTATCCAGACAATTTTGATTTCTGGTTGGTAAATAATTCATACAGTGATAATTTATGTTGTCTTAATAAATTCAAAAATGTTTTAACCACTATTTTTTGTACATTTGGTAATGTCAAATTCTCCGTTAAGGTCTCCTCCCACCACAACCGTGGAGTTGTGCCACTTGGAAAGAAATAATAGTAAACGCTCTAACTGTTCTAAAAAAACCGTGGGGTTGCCATCGGTGAGTGACCTATATACGGAGGACAACAATTAAGTTAAATTTATCTATGAATATCCCGGAAACTTCAAAATGCATTTTGTCACATAGGAAACCTAAATCTAGCTCTTTGGCGTTAGAAGTTAGATCATTCCTCACAAAATATTAAGAGAAACCACCTCTTTTAAACATAAAGAAGGAGAATATCACCTTGGGGTTAAGCTACTTACAATTTGTAGTCTTCCAATAACCGTGCTCTTCTCTTGTCTCTGGCTGATACTTCAGTCAATCCATTATACTTAAATAGGCTTTTTCTTAGGTTAACAACCTCCTCTGAAGAAATAAAAGTTTTAGTAATTGTAGTAACTAAGTCTTCCATCTTAATAAATTCTAGAACTGCTTCCAGAAATATTACTTAATACAAAATTTCTTGAATGCAATTGTTTAAGGTTAATCTTCAGTAGTACAAATAAAATGATAAAAACAAAATGCTGTAACAAGAATCGAGCTCTAAAATCTAAGCTCTGAAGAGTGAGAGCACAACAAAAATCCAAAATGAAATAACGGTTTGACAGAAATAAACATAACTTGTAACAACCATTCAGTTACTTCTGAGCTTAACTTTCTTGTCTAGAAATTCAGAATTCAGCTTTCCAAATTGCAGTTCAAGCAAAGTAAACATTACGCACGTCATGCCCCAACACCTTTTTTAGTTGTTATAAGTAACAGACAGTAGGAGAATAGATTCCATTCTAAATTGATGTAATATATATATATAAGGCTATTGCATTTATAAAATTTAATGTAAATAAAAGTCGTTTGACAGGTATTTGGTCTTCCGATCATATGTTAGTTTGCTTATTTAAAACGCATATGTGACAGATACGGCCAAATACAAAATAATTGAATCGGAAAAAGTTAAGCGCTCTATATATATTACAACAATTTAGAATGGAATCTATTACTTAGTATGTTAATTATTAGTATATCTATGAAATAAATTTATATTTGTTCTGTAGTAAAATGTTACTTACTTTTATAGCAGGACATTAGGACTCAAAGATACGGTAAGTATGTAATATTATTTATGAAGGTTAAAGAAAGCTTCTCTACAAAAAAGCCCCTTAGTCCTTCCTATGTTATCCCGAAGAGAACGGCCACAAATAAAGAACCATTTTCCAGGCAACAATGCATATGTTATCTATTTCATGTCCTACTGTATGGCCTATCTTATACTAAATATATTTCTTTATATGGTATATTCTTTAAAAAGATTTAATGCAGTGGGACTGTAATATTTTAATTACATTTCATATTTATCGCAATCGCAATCTCTGTTTGGTAAGTTTAAAACTTTGGATTCTAGCATATTCAAATTCTAAGCAGTTTATTCTGAGGTGAAACAGCAGATAAAAATGTTGAGATCTTGAAAGATATTTCATATCGCGAGGTACAGTAAGGTTATGGATAAACGTTGACTTATACAACCGCGCGTGATGTCTAAGTTATCTCTACTACTAGCATGCGTTGTTTGTTACTGTCATGGACTGATCGTGTTCTGCATTAATTCATGGACTGATTACTGCATTAATGGCAAATTTATATTAATGATTTGGCGCGTTTTTTTATTGAATTCTCCAATTATTCTTTAAAAGACAGTTATTTATTTCTAACTCTGTATATTTAAAGCAATATTTATTTTCTCATCGTCGAATTGGATCTTTTCTTTTATTTTTTTATTTTAATTATTATACTTATACATTACGTGCAAAAATGTTTCACTGTAATATTTGTTTAAAAATCACTCTGTAATGTTTAAAGCGAAAGTTTTTTGTGTTGATTGCAAAAATGGTTACCATGGTAAATGTGTTAATCTGAGCCCCGAGGATATTAATTATCTAACTGAAACAGGGCGATGTGTGGCGTTGTGACCCTTGCTCCAAAACACGGCGTAAAAGTATGGTTCTCGAGACAAAAAAGTAACGTTTCCTTACTTAGGAACGACTGAAAGTGGAAGCAAATCTTGAAGCCTCATTGAATACTTGTCATGAGGAACTCGCAGAGACAAAAGCAATGGTCAGCAAGCAGAGAGATGAGTTGGTTGCGTGGATGGAGACTGTTGAGAATCTGAGACAAGAGAATTCTACTCTACGTAAACAGGAGGACTTGGAGTTGCAACTGGAGGATATTGAACAATATTCTCGTATTAACACACTAGAGATCCACGGCATTCCGATTCAGAAAGGTGAGAATGTTGTCACTGTGGTCATGGCTGTGGTACGGGCGCTTCACTACCCGGTTGACGACACGATGTTTGACGCTTGTCATCGGCTTCGCGCTAGAGATGGAACGGGGTAGCCTCCTGGGATAGTCGTCAAGATGGTCCGGAGGTTGGACGCCGAGGCGCTGCTACAAAAACGACGAGTCAAACGCAATATCAACACCCACGACATCGGTTTGACATCGGCACCGGCGGAAGTTGAGTATGTGAATGAGTGCGACTCTTCAGCCAGGCGTAGACTTCTTCACGCGGCTCGACAAGTTAAAAAGGAAAAGGGATACACTTATCTTTGGATAAGGGGCGGAAAGATTCTTCTGAGAAAGGACCAAGGGGCGAAGGTAATGGTTGTCTTGTCAACGGCGGACTTAAACAATTTGTAAGTGCATCTGTTTATTTTATCTACAGGTATTTGTATCATTTAAATTCAGGATAAGATATTTTGATTTGTATTTCCGTTTTGACCGCTATAAATAAGTTTTAGTAGTGACTAAAAATTCAGTTTTATTTATTTAATGATTTAAATTAAATAGTATTTAATTTATATTATTATAATTCTTTTATTAATTAATTACAGCATGTACGGATATTATAAATATGCCTAATAAATTCTAAAAATCACAACCTATTTTGATTTAATATTAAACTGAGGGAGATTTCACACAACTACACTACATTACATTACATTTTACAATTCTTTATTTAATTTTATCATTTCAATTATATGTTTATGCATGTTTTCACTACTTATTTACACACTTAATTCAAATCAAGAAATGTATCTATTCTAATTGCATTAAATATTGATGTATGTCACAAATGTGTTATTTTTACTTATATTAATTACTAGAAATATGTCTTATATAATGATTAATATACAAATGTTTCGGTATAATACTTCTAAGTCAATGTCCAGTTTCTAAAGGGTTATTTTATTTTTCCATTACTGTCAATGTTTCCGTTAGAAAATTGTTCAAACAACTATCATTATGAAATATTTATTTAATTTTTGTAATATTTCATCCAAGTTAACTTTTTAATATTTTGTTGTCTAAGTTTCGATTTCATTTCATAAGAGCTATAAATGTTTTTGCAACTGAAAGTTGGTTGGAATTGTCTGATATCTATATGCATGTTCACGGAAAATTTTAGTAGTTTTGGAATTTCGTAATTTTCAAATATGTAAATGAAAATTCGTCTAACGGAATATGTTTTGTTATTTATATTTGCTGTGACTTCTGATGGCCACTATTAACAATCTCACCAGTTTCTTGGAAAATTACGGTTTAGTATTTTTTTCTTTTTTTTATCAAAATATACGAAGTATGCGGCAAAATTTTGAAATTTTAGTGGGTAAACTAAATTAATGATATTTAACATACTAGGAACAAGTAACTTTGAATATGATGTATACTATCATCACTTTACGTGCTCTGCGAGTAAACGTTTGTAATTTTAAAAAGATTGAAAAAGTGGACGGATATAAATACCTTGGGTTTACCGTTGACTCAAATTTATCTTGGAAAGGTCATATAAATTCATTGAAGAAAGAGTTTTATAGAAGTTTGGGAAGCTTTTTATATATTGTGTGATGTATGTCCTACAAGCTTGATACTGAATGTTTACCACGCTGTAATAACACTGCAGACTAAGTTATGGGCTTGTATGCTGGGGAGGTACGTATATATCCACGCTGTATCCTCATTACCATTTCAAAAACCATTTATCCGAATTATTACTAAATCAAATAATACTAATCATTCCTGGAAACTATTTTTAAATGAAAAAATATTCTCCTTGCGAAATCCTTTAAATATATAAGGTATTAAAACTATTTTTCATAAGAAGCTCAAACCCGGCCCTCACACGTAATATTAGATATAATTTCAGAAGTTTGCTTGTTCCGGTTCCAAAGCTTAATATAACTGTTTTCAAACATGTTTTTACTTTTAATGCTCCAAGATTGTTTAATCTTATTTCCGTTAAATTAGATCATTTAGCACGATTAAATCGTTTTTTTAGTTTAAAAATGTTTTTATTTTCGTTGGATAATTGCGAGTGCTTTCTGAAAATTGTTGAATGAAATAATGAATAATGTGTACATTTTATTATTGTGTGTGTTTTTATCACCTTTTATCATTCAAATTAATCTTTTTATTTTTACGTCCATGACTTGTTTTATAAATGTTGTATGGTTTTCTTATTAATATATTATTTATGTAGGGGTTTCATTTCTTCTTGGAGTTTAGTTTTATTATGTTAGTTTAATCTGATGTGCATCCTTCATCGGGCCTTTGCCTATTGGATGCTCTATTTTATTTCACAATAATTATCGAGTTTTGTTTTTTTTCTCTAAGTTCTTTTTGATTGTTGTCTACTTTTAATTTGTTTCAAAGATTACATATTTAATTATATTTAAGTTTGTAAATATTTCAATATAGGTAGTTTTATATTGTTTGTTGTTTTTGTTTTGTATAAATCTATTGTAAAGTTTGTAAATACTGTGAAATAAAATCTTTTTGAAATGAAATAATTCTCAATATATCTGTAAAAAATTGCGAAAATCACGATGTTAATTGAGTATGTCTGCGTGCGTATACTTATCCCGATTGATAAATAACTATATCGTCCATTTAAATTAAATGTTATATATTGCAAAGCTGTTTGCCTTCTTTGACGCAGCACTATAAATAATTATATAATAATCTATATCATGGAAAATAAAGTTTTATACAACTAAAGTATCCAATGTATAGCATATTACCAAATTATTGTATATTAATCATTTAATATTAACGTTAAATTTAATTATTTACTTTGCTCTGGGTACATGTACATCTGGAAGGCTATACGCGGCCTACACTCGTTATTCAATTATTATCGAATGATTCGATATGTTATGAAACTTCGATTATCCCATAATAATCGTACGTAACAGTAGTTATAATACATTAAAAACAAGAATAATAACATTACAATTTTAATAACGTAAATGTAACAATAACATTAACAAATAACAAAACCAACTATGACCTACATATCAGACAAACGTTACAATACTTACAGCCTGCCCGTGAGCAACTTCTTATGTGAAATAGAGGAAATTAGTCTCCCCATGTATAAACCAGGGGAGACTATATATATACCGGCAAGTGAGAGATCCGGGTTCGACTCCCGGCGGAGCAAGTACTTTTTGCGATTCAATGTTTATTGAAATTAATTAAGGCAATTGCCATTTATACAATTTAATGTAAATAAAAGTCGTTTGACAGGTATTTGGTCTTCCGATCATATGCTTAGTTTGCTTATTTAAACGCATATATGTGACAGATACGGCCAAATACAAAATAATTGAATCGGAAAAAGTGAGCGCTCTGTGGTGGTGTAATGGTAAACACATTCACCCGTCAAGTGAGAGATCCGGGTTTCGAACTCCCGGCGGAGCAAGTACTTTTTGCGATTCAATGTTTATTGAAATTAAATAAGGCAATTGCCATTTATACAATTATACAATATATATATATATATATATATATATATATATATATATATATATATATATATATATATATATATATATATATATATATATATTATATATATATATAGTACAATATTACATACAACTCTATCACAACTGTCTGTAATTTGTTAGTATATGATTGCAAATCAGCTGTTCTTTCTCAAAGCAGAAAAGAACTAGCAGAAACAATCTTCGTCTTTTTCTATTCATTGTCACAATGGCGACGTTTAAGGTTATTCAATGTTTGTAAAAGTGGACAAAGTTTCTTGAAACCAGTGATTTGCAGTCATGTTGGTCAGGTGAGAACTAATTTCAAAAATGTTGGTTATAAAGAGCCAAGCATGGAATGGAATGATATTACTGATAGGGCAGCTGTCACAATGTTTTGGACCGAATTAGTTAGAGGCTTGGGTATGACTCTAGGGCATATGTTTAAAGAGCCAGCAACTATCAATTATCCATTTGAGAAAGGTCCACTGAGCCCTAGATTTAGAGGTGAGCATGCTCTAAGACGCTATCCTTCAGGTGAAGAGCGTTGTATTGCCTGTAAGTTGTGTGAAGCTATCTGTCCAGCTCAGGCTATAACCATTGAAGCAGAAGAAAGAGCAGATGGAAGCAGGCGAACAACTCGCTATGATATTGATATGACAAAATGTATTTATTGTGGATTCTGTCAGGAAGCATGTCCAGTTGATGCCATTGTCGAAGGACCAAAACTTCGAATTTTCAACAGAGACCCACGAAGAGCTATTGTACAACAAGGAAAAACTTTTGAATAATGGTGACAAGTGGGAGTCGGAAATAGCATCTAACATCCATGCAGATCATCTGTACCGTTAAAAGTAACTGTAATAGTCTTGTCTAGAAACTATGTAGATAAAACAAGTACCTTCTTTAAGCTATATTTCATTTGTTAAAGAAAATTGTCTATACACTACTAGATCATTTTTCAGCTAGACTGGAATTTAAACGGATAGCTCACCATTACAACAAAATATTAATTAGTAGATTTTTAATTTTTAAGTAAATGTTGTATTATATTAGCCGCAAAAGAAAAATTCGTTATGATTTTGGAATGAGTTTACTATAAACTTTGTTAAATTGTCTTTTAATTGTTATTTAAACATTTATTTATTCCATTATAACTTAACCTTACATAGATAGGCCTTCATATTTAACTTGTGTTTATGGATGAATTACTCTAATAAATGATTGGAGTATAAAATTGGTTTGTTTTACACCTATATACAACATTGCCTATGTTTATTTTCTATATGGTGGTAGGCTTATTCCCTTCATCTATTTAGTTTAAATGTATAGATAGGCCTAAACAAATGTTTGGAAAGCTAGAGATGCTTACAGAAAAGTTTAATAATATACATTAGAGCAACAATTTCTTACCTCGCAGCACACTTACTATAATACTTTCATAATTTAGTCTTCAAACACTAATTCATTAATTTGCATAATTAAACTATGATTATGGGTACTTTGGGATTATACCGACCACACCCAGACATGAATCGTTATTTCACATTTCGTTTTCTTACTGATTACTAGATTAGCGTAGAACAATATTTCGTCAATATAAAACAGGAATTGGTCTTATCGCAAAACCCCTCCCCATCCTCAGACAGAGGTCAAAGTCGAGCGTCTAGTAGATAACGTGATTGCAGAGTCTCGCCGCCCGTTCAGCTGGTGCATCGCTTTGTTGTACTTTCGTGTTTTACCTCTACATTTCTCCAAACACAAAAATTTAACAAAAACAAACATTTACCAAACTAAACTCTTTATTAAAAAAAACACTCAAAACTTGTTTTTATTCTTGATCACATTCCGCCACCCAAAATGCGAGTGCCTCCGGCCATCAGCGCGGGCTTCGACAGCACCTTCGGTGCTGCCCCGCGCTGATGTCGACGAAAGAAAAACATCCCTCGAGATAGTACCTATCAGTAAAATATCAAATTCTAGAGGGGCTAATCAGAAATATAAATTGAATTGTAATGGAAAGGTAATTATGTACCGTGCAAATCACGTGATGCCGCGCGGCCTGCCGTAATCAGGATTCTCGAGAAAGATAAGATAACAGCGACAACAATACCGATCACAATACCTGGAAATGCTTGTAAGTTTGTAATTTTGTAATTGAAGAGTTGTTTTTTCGTTCTATCATGTTTGTTTCTATAAATTTCTATTTTTGTGTTCTTCATACTGGTGTGGTCGGTATAATCCCAAAGTACCTGATTATGTTCTGGCTGCAGTATAATAAGCCTCCAAAAACTTGAATCTCGATATTTATTAGTAAAGAATCCTTGCTACAAGTTCTTAAACCAAATTACAGTATAAAAAAGTAAAATGTTATGGCCAATAAAAACAATCTAGGATATATGTATTTTATAAAATATAACAAACAAAATAGTATAACATTTACTTACTTTTTACTACTTTGAAGGATAAAAATGTGACACAAATAAAAGTATGTGCTTACCACTGCACTTGCTGCCATTTGAGATCTGCAGTATTAGTGCCTGTAACAAGTAATTCAGTGTTAACCTATTATCAGGATACTGTTGTTTCAGTAATAGCTGGGCTGAATGATTTGTTCTCATAACGATTTTTTTGTTTTGGTTATTCAGTGCCCATTAACAGCCGAGGCAATTTCACACAAGCAATGAGGCTAGGAATGGAAATATGACAATATGCAATGTTATTATATAAAATAAATAGGTTTAGATTAGGTTATCGTAAAATATGTTATTAGTAGTAGCAAAGTTAAACATAACCTTTACAAGCACTTAGGTGATGTAAGCTTGAATTTTGGTACTATCTCGAGGGATATTTTACCTTTTTTTGGTAGCAGTGTGGAGTAGCCATCAAAGCCCGTACTGATGGCCAGAGGCATATCCAATCGGTACTCTCCAATTTTAAATCACATTCTTAATCTTGTAACATGATCTGATATTGGAAAAGTTGGGCGATCTGGGACTTGATCTGTTGTCAAGAAAACACTAATCAGAAATGCCCCTCCCAATCAGTGCGGTCTTCGGTGGTGCCGAATTTGGGGCCACCCCGCACTTCTGGCAAAATAAGAAAAACATCCTTCGAGATAGTAACCAAATTCAAGCTCAGATCATGTATGTACTTTTTGAGGTTAAAGATAACCTTATTATATTTATTTTCAATAAACATTGAATCACAAAAAGTACTTGTTATATTTATAATGTATACGTATGCATTAGCTAATAAAAAATACTAGTAAAGGACTTTGTAGTACCCAATAATTGTGTTGAATTGTTAAATTTGAATTAACCCGTTTATAAATTTATTATTTTATCAGTCTATATTACGTACATTGTAGCGAGTTAGTTATATTTTTGTATACTTACAACGCTACTACGGTAACAGGTTACAGGAACGTAATAACACGTTATTTTGTAATAGGTTTTGACAAACAACAGTATTTTCCGTCTCTAGCGGCCATTACTCAAATATCATACACATGATTTACCTTTGTTTCAATTACTTAGGAACAATAATGTCACACTGAATTACGTTATAGACTTTTAAAAATTGTATCATAGTGAAGCTAAATTTTTATATGTCAAAAAATTGTTTATACTAAGTTTGAGCAGCGTAGTACTTACAATAATTTAACAAGGTAAATATGTCTCACAGCATTTCAATCGTTCTAAATGATGATTCGATATTATCAATCACTCAAGTGTTGGAGGCTTATTTATACTGCAGCCTTTGCTCTTATTATGTTTCTGTCTTAAGGGTATCCATTATAGTTATAGGGCAGCATTCTCAATTTAGAATACAACAGCTTTTAAGATTAAAAAAAACTTTCAATGTTTACTCGTTAATCTACTGTTTGGAATTCCGTGGCACACCACTTGGGAATTGGTACACTAGTGTGTCATTAACCAAAACTCAACTAACCAAATTTCCAGGCCAACCTGGTTCTTACCAAAAATAGTATTTTATATTAAATGCTGCGGAAAAGATTTTTTTTTTTTTTATTACAGCTGGTAAAAGCTATTTGCCAAATATAAGAGACAACTTTCATGCAAGTGTAGATTTTTCAATATTTTTGCACTAATATAATAGTCATACTCAGTATTACAAAGACCTACTTCTTCCTACTTATATAGGGAACAATAAAAAAAAAATTGCATACAAAATTTACTAAGATAACAACTTACACTTTGTCTTTATCAATACGTAAAAAATTAAAATTTTTGTATAATTTATTAATTTAATAGTTTCAACAGATTTTATCATCTAAATAATTATTTATCATATCCTACTTTTTCCCCAACACAATTAAACAAAAAATCATCCTATGTTTATTTTTGAATAAGCTGTGAATTATTTTGTGGATCACTAGACAAATACAAAAAAAATGAAAACTCAGTTATACATATACTTTTTTTTAATTTGGTATGATTGTTCTTATGTACACAAGGAACAAAAAAAAAGATGCATATTAATAAAGTAAGGTCATAAAGTTAAATTTTTGTATTCCAAAGTTTTTGTTTATACTCTTTTATTTAAAAACAACATGTTTTATCATTCAAATAAATATTACCTTTCAAGTCTACTTTCTCCTCTACATAATGAAAGAACAATCATTTCATTATGTTTTATTTTTTTAAGTTATGAATAAACTTAGCTAAACACGACACAAACACCAAAAGAGTGCTTGGCACTGAGAGAGGTGACGTTGCGTAAAATACTTGGCACTGATAGCCCCACCCTCTCAAAAATGCTTGGTACTCAAGGGGTTTTCAATGTACAGATTTTCACTGTAAAATAAGGAATAGTTTTCTATAATTCTTATATACCAGGTACTTTGTTGGTTATCCAGTTGGCATCTTCTAGTGTTGGATCCATGAAAGTGCCCATAATAACCGAGACTAGAGTATATCCTAATGAGAGAAACTGTATTGTAAGTAATTGTTATGTCCATGGTATTTCATTAACACATTCAATGCTGGCTGGATGATGCCCTACTCGCCCCATTCACTGAATCATTTTTATTCCTAAAGTAAACCAAAGATGATATAATATATATAACTTTTATATATATATATATATATATATATATATAAAGTTTCACATGTGTTATGATGTTATTATACATGCACACATATGGGTGCCTATAGCTTGCTGTATCGAGTTTTCCCACACTGTGATATGGGCGTACATGGGTATTCATGTATATTTAAGAAGCGGTAGTCCTCTTTTAAATATTTTTGTACACTCATTATGTGTTTATTTTGTATTAAAGACATTTTACCTTGATTTTATATGTTTATTTAATAGCAATTTGTACTTTTAAAACGTAGTTTTAGCTTAAAAACCTAATGTATTGGTTTTAGTGTTTTATATTAGGACACAAAATAAATGAACATGAGGTTGAAACATTTAACTATAGCATGATATTTCTATACAGATATAACAACTTGGCAACCGACTTAATTACTTCTTTGGTTTACTTTTAAAAAACAAAAACAAGTCTAATTACACAATTCTAATTTTTTTTTATAAGCCTCACCTGGTTTTATTGTTAGGACAAAAAATAAATAAACATGAAATTAGAACAACTAACAGATGCATGAAATAAGCTCTTCTAGGTACTAGCCACACACAGCTTGTTCATAATGCTGGCTAGCAAAACAAAGAACCAGCTGATTTATTAAAGTCATATAAAGTCAAAGTAATTTATAGTACTCAGAAACCCACTGAACATTTCTATGTTGTTGTTGAGTAAAATAAATTATTTCAGAGTAAGAATAAAACAATACAAATTACAATGTCCACAGCACACTGTTAGTACATATGTGAAGCCCTGTCAGCACAAGCAGCAGTAAGCATGTTAAAAAATTCTGTTGTAAAAGTTATTGCCTGAAAGACTGACATAAACCAGAGTGTTATCAGAAGCAGTATCAGTTCATAATACAATATACATATGTATCACTTTTGTCCATTCCTGAGCATAAAATCTGACCAGCCATTTTATATTACAACATGTGTATTAAGTTGTGGCAAATTATTCTGTTTACTATACAAAATTGTAGGAGTAAATTCATTTCCTATTGTCTAATTTATTCTTATGTCACAACGTTTATTCATTTTGTTAAGTTTTAGGCAAGAAATTAATTATGTGCTGCTTTTAAATCCCAAACATTATCTACCTGAGCTACCATAAACCTGACATACACTCAATATATCTAATATTACTCGTAAAACCCATATCATTACTACATTCAATGTTCTGCGTTCATCCAAATGGATTACCAAGTAATTATTGCAAGTGATTATAGTGTATATTCTCAGAAAAAATTAGTGAGGCATACATTTAGTTTTTTTTGAGTATAAAACATCTCAATTATTTTTCGCTGTTCTCGCACTGGCCCTAAATTTCAAGATATGTAGGTTACGATGTTATTTGGTATATCTATTACCTTCAAATGTATTTATAGACACAAAATTAAGCTTTTTGAGTAATTTTTATGTAATTTAAACCATTTTTACTATTTAATGAGCCACAAATGATAAAACTTAAGTCAAATTCAGTACTGAAAAAGTTTCCTTTTAGAACAGCAAGAAAATTTGTTAGTTTCAAATTATAATTAGATGCGGTTTTAAATTTCTATCAATTAAAAATTTGAAAATGAGTCCGAGCATATATGGCGCTCAAAAGAAAGAGCTAACATTTTGTTTTTGGTTCTTAAACAAGACAAGGAAGAAATTCCACTTATATATATTGAAGGTTGACAACTAGGGTTTGGTTATCTAATATGTATATATCCAAAGATTTGCAGTTAAATTGTATTTTGTAACAAAATTTAAAACTAACAAAACACAAATATCTCTTTTCTTCCATAAATAATGTTTTCATCGATAATTTAATTAAAATTTAACTTCAGCAGGTTCATAACCAGCATCCTTCAAGAACAGGTATGAAAAGAACATCAAAATCTTTATAGTCATACAGAGTGTCCCAGACCACCCATCCACTATTTATATAAGAACAACAGTATGAGCTAGAAACGCCACATGAATAAACCCATTAAAATAAGCTATCAGCTATTCCGTAAAGTTTGAACTATTTCAATTTACTAGGAGTTTACTATTTATAAGGAGTTTTTGAATAGAGGGTCATGGTTTGAATCTCGTAAAGTTAAAATGTAAACATAGGTCAAGTTATAATAGTTTTAACTTAAATACAAATATTTTAAAATTTGTCGTACGTCTTAATTTGTTTCAAAATGTCAAGAAATGGAATGTTTTATATTTCCCAATATTAAAATTAGGGTTGTTATTATCATTCAATCAGTTTAATTTATTATTCTAGATAAAAAAAACCTTAAAAACAAAACGTTTTAATGCAACCCCATACTCCTAAGCCTTGAAAAATCTAAATTTGAATTAATAAAAAATTTCAAACTTAATGATAGGCTGTGTTTTACGTTAAATTACAGGTATTTTCAAAATTTATATTTACAATTTTGCCAAATTTCTTAACATTTTTTAAATAGCTGATAAACACTATTCTATCCAAAAATTAAAGTATTGATTAAACTGAAAAGCCTTTCAGTTGAAAAATGACTGAAATAAAGTAAAAGTTACCAGTAACAATAATTGAAAATGGCTTGATATAAATAATTTATAATACGGTAGCTGATTATTTTGTAGTTAATACAGAAATGTTACTAAGTAATACATCATTCACACACGTCAGACTGCTAAAGCGCTGTAGTACTTAAACAATGAAAAATTTAAATTAAATTATAAAAACCCATTACTAGCTGCCATTAATTCAAAAATATTGCTAAGGATTTTTTGTTATGTTATTGAAAACGGAATATGTGTACAAGCGCGCTGAACATACACATACTCACACAAACAAAAATTGTGTAAATGAGTTATAAGATACAAAGCACGATATTAACACCTTCACAGCAGCTCTATCTTAAGTGATGATAAGTATTTTAATAAGAGAGCAAACGAACTAGTAGCAATCAACTACTATACAATAAACTGTCTGGCTATAATACATGTTAACACTTTCACTGCAGCTCTATCTTGGAAAAAGACCTAAATTTAAACTCCCTGGAGGCCAGCCGAGACACTACACAATGCCATGTTCCTTTACAAGCTTGTGTAAAATTTTATAGATTCTCCCATTCCATCTGGAACATGTGACCTTATTGGCACACAAAATTCCTGGAGTTAATTGAGAAAAGGCGGCACTCATCTTTCCTGAATTCCAACAGCACAATGGAGCAAATACAACAGCTGGGTAACCGTCTATAGTCACCTGAACGTTTTCTCCTGTTTCAGTTGAAAGCCTATGTTATGTTAGGTACACTCTGCAGTAGTTGAGTGACATTTTTGTACATAAGTTATCTTGTTTCTGTTATTCTCTAAAGAAAGTATTGTGTTGTTGGTTGTTAATAATAAAATTGTTTTCTTGTTATTTCCTTTTTGATACCCATGCTATGTTAATAATATTTCTTACTAATTTATTTACTTCTTGTATGTGGTTTTTTTAATATGAGCTGTTTTTTTTCTGACAATTTTTAGTTGTGTATTTTGTTAAATTATACAGTTATTTAACTTTGATATATTGTTGTGAGTCAGCTATCAATATTGTAGAATTTGGATGTATGCTCCTTGGAAATAAAGAAATGATAAGTATCTTGAGTTATGATAAGTACTTTAGTAAAATAGCAAGCACGCTAAGGCTTCTGTCCCAATCAACGTGCTCTTTTATGGGTAAGCAAAGATTAATTCTAGTTTCAATGCTCCCACAACACAAATAACTTCTTCATTACAGATGGAAAATGTGGCATTTTTTATTCTTACAATCACATTTCTCTCCCTTTATGCCTCACTTGATACACAATATCTTAAATCTTTCCCATAGATAATAATCTGCTACAGTGAGACCTAAAGATACCTATATATTTTTATATGTCCCACCCTGGAAGAACTTGTGTTATGTATCTAAATAATATTGCAACTGATTTACAAGGTGCAGTTTTCAGTTGTTATCATCTAATCGTGCATTGTGTCGAAGTAAAAAATAAGACTAGCACTAGATGATGAAACTGACAAATTTACATGCCAAAGTGCATGCACAACGTAAAGAGATTGTTTAGATATTGCAAGGGGAGCCATATTATCAAACACTCATAGATTACTATTTAACTAATATAAAAGCAACAAACAAAAATACAAAAGTCATGGAAGCGATTAATTATTTTCCCGACATTGAAAAAAAGGTTGTTAGATGGATGTGACAGAGGTTCAAGACACAACCAATCGCAAAAGCTGGTGAGACGCATTGTAACTATCAAATGTTAAATGAGCATTCATTAACTTTAGCTCATTTAAATGCACAGTAATGGATGGAATTTTCCTGGTCTCAATCTCGAAGCTACAGGGGTAGGCAGGTCCTATCAGTGGTACTTGGGGAAGCGCAATAAACTTAGGTTGACGTGTTGGAAACTAAGAGCCCTTATAATCTAATCATGAATAACAATATATCGTATATATACATGTGTGTGTGTGTTTGTATACATAATTAAATTGGTCTAATAAAACTCACATTGATGTATGGATTAAAGTAAAATATCAAGGAATTTTACACAATTTTCGAGGTATTAGTCACTTCCATTTTAAAATTCTCCTTGGTACATAAAAATAAAATACATTTCCTTTGTCGTAGATAATTTCGTTATGATGACCTAATCAAAAATTTGTTTGTCAAAAAGTGGTTATTTTCTGCTTGACTCCTCCACTTTCAGTGTAACAGTAAAATCCTTAATTTCCAGTGGTCTCGTTTCGTAATCTACATTTTTTCGAAATACTGAACTTTTCAGTATCAGCACTGAGGATAAAGACACTCTTTCAGAGTCATATTTCAGTTAATCTTGGCACTCTAGTCAAGAATATAGATCGAAAAAGTTACATTAGTTAAAAATGTCATTGGTAGTTTCGTGATTCGCTTCCGGTGCATAGAGTAAAATTATCCTATGTTCGGGAATGTTTTACCCATCACTATATTCACTGTAATGTAAAGTTTTCTTTTAGACCTAATAGATTTTGAAGTACCAGCATTGGTTACTTTTGTTTTATTATTTCTGGATATTAAAAATGGTTCCATATGTTTCTTGATGTGTACATATCTAGGTATAAAATAAAACATTAATATTACTTCTAGTTTTTACCGTTGTAAGGGCTAGTGTAAAAATATCATTTTTTTATCAATGTTACATTCTTCAATGTGATTACGTAAATGCCAACTTTGGTCAGTGTAAAATAACATTTTTAAGATATTGTTTTATTTCCGGTTTGACATTTCTGGATATTTAGAGACAATTCTAGTGTCAGTAGTTCAATTTATCTTTAGTCCTCGTCAATAATATAAATACATGAATTTGAAAAGCCAACATCAGCCACACAGTATCTGTTTGATGGCGTGATGTACACTCTTAACTTTTAATATCGGAATAAGCTGAGTTTTTTTTTTTTTTTTTTAAGCCTCAGCTCTTGGCTATGCTGGCTTGTTTTTGGTCATTGTGGTTGCTATTCCTATCATGATTGGACCTCCTTGGTCTTGAACCCGTAAACTGAGTTCAGTACCCAATTTCAAGTCTCTAGATTATTTTATTCTCCGAGTGCTGAAGACATAGAGACATGTATGAAATTTTGGTAGCACCCATATGACAGTCTAGCAGGTGTTCTGGTACACAGGTTTTACAAATCATTACCAGAAAGCTGGTTGTAAACACGTGTTTAATTTAAAACAGTCGATTAGACCAGTTTAAAATTATTCCAATGCACTTCTTGAGGTAGGTAGTTTTAAGAAGTTTTAACAACCTTTCACTCAACTTAAAAACTGTCGCTGAACGAAATCTAAAGAATATTTGCATTTTAACAAACTTGGGCTTTATTTTGCAATGCTGACTGTCTATATTTTGGTTTAGTATTATCAGGGTGGAGAACTCTTCACAGATATTTCCTTCGCACATTATATATAAATGGACCATCAGACGCTAAACTATTGTAATTATTTATAATGTTTGTTTTCCCTGTATGCTTCCTTACTTTCTTTTTCTTTCATATTTGTTGTAAATATGTATACAGTTATTTTATCTGAAGAACTGTATTTAGATACACAACAAATCATAAATGCTTTGAATCACTATACAATGGCTTGTTCTTAAATTTTTAAAGACAATAACCTGTTTCTGTGGATATATATATATATACAGGGTGTATATTATGTCTGGAAACACCCAAATATATCCTTTAATAATTAAATATAAATTTGAAACCTCTTACAATCGTGATAGAGATTGGACATCTACTTTTTGGAACAATGTTTTGTTATGTCACACCAACGGGGGACGTCCTGCCGAGGGTATCGTGAATATTCTTAATGGAAGCCTATACCTTGTGATACATAATTTTAAAGGTAATAGTTTACTGAATTGAATGCCACAAACCGCATCTCAAAGGAATTATTCTATCAGAAAATAGAGCATTTTTAGTATTGAAAATTTACTGATGTTCAACAATGTAATTTTAACATGGTTCTTGCCACAAAATGTGTTACACTAATTTTTTAGCATTTTTTAAATGTTCAATTAAAATAAAATAAACAATTTATTTTTAAGCTGGTTTCATTAGTACAAATTTACCAGTTTTTATTACAATGAATAAAACTTATGAGTCACTTTCTCTGATTACTTAATGAATCTGTACTTGGTGTTTTCCAGTCAGCAGGAAGGTTTAAAGAGACAAAGGTCACTAGCCTATGAGAAACATTATTGTGTTATTAATCATCTGGTCTACAGGTTTCAGTTTGTTGAGCATGGAGCTTTCACTGGACAGGTCTAAGCTTGGGAATTACAAATGGACAAAGGTCATATCATTCCTGTCGAGTTAATCAGTGTCTCTGAAGCATTGCTGTCAACAAGTTATCTAATTACAGTAGTTCAGTTTTTATTTGGCATTTTAATGGAATTGTCTGAAAGAGAACGAATTACTCTGTTGATGATACGAGGATATGGCGATCGTCAAAGATCTTATCGGGAAGTTTGTAATTTGTTTAATGACACTTTCCCAGAAAGGAATCCCATAAGTGTTTCAACAATATCAAAAACTATTGAGCGTTTTGAAATGACAGGGAGTGTACGTAAATCGGCCAAAGTCGGGTAGGATACAATCTGCAACAGATGAAGAACATGCACTAGATGTTTTGCAAACATTTATTGAAGAACCCACATACATCGCTCAGAAAAGCTGCACAGCAACATGATATGCACCCTATGTCTGTGAGTAAGATTTTGAAAATTAATAAATACAAACCATTTAAAGTTCATTTAGTCCAACAGTTAAGTGAGGATGATTACGACAGAAGAGTTGAGTTTTGTGAACTTGTGATGCGCAAATGTGATGACAATAGAGATTTTCTGACCAACATACTATTTTCTGATGAGGCAACTTTTTTCCTAAATGGCAATGTTAACAGGCACAATTGCCGTTACTGGGCTAGTGAAAACCCACATTGGATTACTGAGTCCCATTCACAGCAACCACAAAAACTGAACGTATGGTGTGGAATTTTAGGTAACAAAATTGTTGGACCCTTTTTCATCAATGGAAATTTAAATGCCGAACTTTACTACAATATGCTCCAAAATGAAATAATCCCATCTATTCAAATTGCATCAGGAGAATACTTTGATAATGTATGGTTTCAGCAGGATGGTGCTCCACCCCATTATGGGAGACAGGTAAGAGAGTATTTGGATTTAAGGTTTCCTCATAAATGGATTGGCCGAAGAGGAGAAATCGAATGGCCTCCAAGATCTCCGGATTTGTCACCAATCGATTATTTCCTATGGGGTCATTTAAAATCCAATGTTTATAGAAGAAAGCCTCATAATTTGGAAGACCTAAGAAACAGGATTATAGAGGAGATTGCTTTGATAACTGAAGAAATGTTAGGCAACTCTGTCGAATCATTTTACACAAGATTTGGCTCATTGTCAAACCGTAGAAGGAAACACAGTTCGAACAATTGCTTTGACACCAAATGCAGGTAAAACGTTTGTTGTAAGACTTTTCTAACAGCATACATTATTTTTTATTTGTAATAAGAAATCAATAACATAAGTATTTCCATAATTGTACTGTAATAAAAAAACTGGCAAATTTGTGCTAATAGAACCAGCTTAAAAATGAAATTTTTGTTTTTATTTAATTGAACATGAAAAAAAATGCTAAAAAATTAGTGTAACACATTTTGTGGCAAGAACCATGTTAAAATTACATTGTTGAACATCAGTAAATTTTCAATACTAAAAATGCTCTATTTTCTGATAGAATAATTCCCTTGAGATGCGGTTTGTGGCATTCAATTCAGTAAGCTATTACCTTTAAAAATTATGTATCACAAGGTATAGGCTTCCATTAAAAATATTCACGATACCCTCGGCAGGACGTCCCCCGTTGGTGTGACATAAACAAAACATTGTTCCAAAAAGTAGATGCCCAATCTCTATTCACGATTGTAAGAGGTTTCAAATTTATATTTAAATTATTAAAGGATATATTTGGGTGTTTCCAGACATAATATACACCCTGTATATATATAATATTATATATATAATATATATATATATATATATATATATATATATATATATTATATATATACCTTCATCAACATGCGCTCTTTTCGGTGTAGTACATTTTATTGTATTAGTTACACAGAAGATCAATCATTCATACAAACTAGGTGTGTGCTGAGGTATGTAGGAGTATATCAGTTCTGACGTCAGCGTCACGCAACATTGATTGTTGCCATTAAAATATATTATTACCTGACTCTTTCGATCCACAGAGAGCAGTCCGAGCGCTCACTTTTTCCGTATCTCAATTTACGAGTATAACATTGGATGAAGTTATTAGTCGAGTCAACGAACGGCCAAATGATGGGTCTAGAAGGAAAGTCAATAACTGGAGAAACCAACCAACTATGGGAACGTTGTTCGGGGTTCCTGGTGCTATAACATACTAAAATTCAAACTCATTTTCGTCTATATGTCAGTAGGGGCAAGTCCTAGAGGACATTAACATGTATATAACATTAAAGATGATCTACAAACATGTTAAAAAAAATAACTATAAAATGCGTTTGGATGCGAATTTATATTATTTTTAAAATTATATACTTCCGTAATGTTATGATTAATCAAACCGGACATATCAAATTCAAATGATTTTTAGTTTTGATAATATATTTTTAAAACATGGAACCAATTTTAATCATCCAAATGTGAAACAAAACATTAGCACTCAAAGTTGTAATTTTAAATGTATAAATATGAATAGAGCCGTTCGTCTGTATCTTGCGGCAATTCTTCCTGTATTTGGATAACCATTCTTCCCATATTTAAACGACGGAAAAAGCAGAAAAATATATTTCTGTTGAAAAACACATATAAATTACAATTGTTCATCAATTCCACTAAATAACTATTTTTGAAATCTTACTGTAGGTTGGTCAATTCAATATTAATAATAATTATTTTTAACCACAATTTAATTTTTTTAAATTATTAAATAGGTTGCAAAATAAATTGTTCAGTTTGTATGATTAAATACAAACGAGCTAAGACAAGAAATCACAGTTTTTTAAATTCCTTCAAAGGTTTAAAAAAAAATAATATCATAAATCATTATGAGTTGAAAACAAGAAATACCTAAGGTAAGGTTTGTATATTTTATAGTTTAAGCTGAACTGTTTCCTTGTGGGTTCGTGGATAGTATACAAGGTCTACCATTTAGCAAATTAGAAAAAAAGTATTGTTTGAGGTTATGTTGTATCGGTGTATGTATATTGTTTATACGTTTAGATTGGTGTAAGTAACATTGATTTCTTTTTCATTTCAGTAAACTTATTAATTGGACATTATGTCGCTCTACGATGATTTCGACGCAATTAAGCAAAAGTCTGATCATGTAGCTGGGTGGTCATCTGGAATAAAAACTGTTTCAGTCACAATTGCAACTTAAAAAGGCTTCTCAAACTCAGGTATACCCTAATATAAAATTGTGTATTTTAGCATTAGTTCTCATATTTTTGCCACTTTATAAATAAGTATATAAGTGTTTGTCTTAACAAATTTTGTGTATACTGTATATCAAAAACAAGTGATTGTAATATTAGCCTACACGTTTCTTTACACTATTTCCTTTATTATTTATTTTCTTAGTCTTTCTTTTTTTCTATATCCCAACTGTTGAACAATGATATTGAAAAACCGTAGATGTATTACTTATTTATTTCCACGCCAATGTAATTTTAACAAACCTTAACCATAGGGCCTAATCTAAATCTGCAATTAATTAATTACATGGCTGCAGTATAATAAGCAGTCACCAGTGGAAGTGACGTGTGGGAGAGATATTGGCACAGTGAATCGAAAAAGTTGTCAAACGAAGAAACAAAACTAAGAGGCAATAAAAAGAAGACAGACGAGAAGAAACTCAATCATCGGAATTGCCTGACCATCCGGAACAAACAAGCAATACCGATTCAACATTAAACATCTTCGGTGACAGCCAATGCTAAAGGCCTGTCGTCGATTATCCAGAAAAAAATAAAAGACGGTGACTCAGTTTTTGCTTGTGCAAATTCAGGAGCCCGTATGGACTATGTGCTTAAAAATAGCGCAGATATGACAAAAAATGTCGAGGGAAATGATCCGATTGTAATCATTGCTGGAAATAATGACATGGGGATCGTTTGATGAAAAGAACAACTTATTGAACTCTGATTTGGCAGACAAGATTGAAAAACACGTCACATCACACAAAAAATCAATCTTACATTGTGGTTAATTTGTTTCACCGACACACGACTTACCTTATAACTGCCGCATCAATAAGGAAATAAAACAAATTTAAACAATAAACTGCTCTAAAACTTGAAAAAGAAGTGTGTGTGTTGTAGATGTCACCAGATTTTTTCGGCGTCTTTTCACCAGACACGGCCAGCCAGCATCTCAACGGGCAAGGCAAGGCAGCTCTTTGTGTTATAAACTACTGTCGGCGATCGAGAACTTGAGACGAGAACAGTGCGAGTCTTCCAGCAACGCTGCAACGGCGAACCAGCAGTTAACTCAGCTGAATGGAGTTCCACTTAACTTTGGAAGAGAGATGCCACTACCGGTTGAGCGGCCAGAGCCAGAACCTGTCACACTTCCATTTGACACCTACGCGGACGCGGTTGAAAAGCTACAACTTGAGGCGGACGATGACCAGCGAGAGAGTACATCAGCCTGAATCCTCGCCACCAGCGGCGGCCAGGGCAGGACGTGGGAAAGCGGCGATCCGGACTCTGTGATCGGCGACCGGGCGGATGTCCACCGAGAGCGTAAACGAGTTTCCAACCGACCATAGACATTTTTTAGCAGTAAGCCAAGTTTTAGAAAAAAAACATTGTGTAGAGTAGGGCGTAGGACTTTCGACTTCGGCGCCCCCTGCCAAAACAATGCAACAAAATGCAACAAATTCAAAATTCAAAATTTTGCAACCAAAACTCTCAGGCCGCTACAAATAAAATTGACTGTTTAAATTTGATGGCAGACGAAGTCATGCCCGAAGTGATGGTTATTACTGAGCATCACTTCAATGAATGCAACATACACCAGTTTCGACTGTGGAAAACTACTTACCTGAGTAATTACTTTGCACGAAGTAATTTTAAAGGTGGGGGGTATTGCTTTGTTTGTCAAAAAGGGAATTCAGTATGAAAGTGGATGTAATGTGTAATTGTTTCTGAAAAAGGACTTTGAAGCGGCATCCATTTCACTTTTAATGCAAAAAAACAAAATTTTTTTGATCGGCCTTTACAGATCCCCTGATGGTAATTTCGATGTTTTTCATGGACCAAATGAGTTTTCTTTTGCAAATTCTTTTTCAGAGAAAAATAGATCGTTCATAATAATTGGGGACTTTAATGTTGATGTACTCAATGTAAGAGACATGAAAACCAGGAAGTGAAGTTGGGGGATCTCTTTGAAAAACATTTGATCTGCATTGGTCCGTAAACTCGCCGACCTAGGGTGACAGGCTACCACTGCCACCGCCAATTGACAACGTCATCACCAATATGCCATCTGTGGCGACAACCAGATGTGTCCCTGATTGTCACAAGCCATCTTGGATCATGATGCGCAGCTGGTCACTTTGACGGATTTTGCGCCTGCTACTACTCTCCCGCTCACAGACAGTCGTCTCCCGAGTCTACTCGACCTGAGAATAGAATATTGCTGCTTTCTGTAAGCTATTAGAAAAAGAAACTTGGGACTGTCTTGATGGTTGTTCTGGAGCTGACGACATGTTTAATATCGTTTAATAGGGTATTAAACTATTATCTAGATGTTGCATGTCCCCAGAAAAAAAACTGTTCAAAAACATAAAAATTGTCAAAGTAGTTGGATTACTACCGGAATATTAGTCTCTAGGGCAAATTTAAAAGAATATTACCAAATTTCAGAAGAACAACAGATGAGCATTTCCAAACATTCTTTAAAAATTATAAAAAAATCTACAAAAAAGTAAATAAAGGCAGCTAAGGCATATGATGTAAACAAAAAACTGAGACATTCTAAATAATATATCAAAAACCGCTTGGTATATAATTAACAAACAAAGTAAATACAGAAACCCAGTCTCTCCTTCAGAGCTGATATTTGAAGGAAATGCCATTAGAGACCCTTCTTGATTGGCGGACATGTTAAACAATATTTTTTGTAGAATGTGGCGGTGAAGAGTGGCAATGTGCCATTGTCAAGTTCTGACAGCAGCAGGGGGTCATGCAGCCCAGCAGCGTCGATGATGTTAACACCTGTTACAGAGGGTGAGGTGGCTGCGGTGATCCGGGACTGTAAAAGGCCAAGCATTCTCTAGGGATGTTTATGGGTTGTCGGGGTGGCTTCTTAAACAGTGTTTTCCACAACAAAATTTCTGAAAAACCATTGGCCAGAATGATTAATTTTTCTTTCCAAACTGGGCAATTTCCAAACGGCCTAAAAAAATGCAAAAATCATTCCACTCGTTCAAAAAAGGCGATTCAAAATCTTCCAAGCAATTTACAGGCCCATTGCCATTCTTCCAACAATCAGCAAAAATATTTGAGAAGTTATTTCTCATTAGAATGCTTTCCTTTCTGGACGTGCATGATATTCTCTGTAAGGAAACAGTTTTGGTTTCCGGAAGGGAATATCGACAATTGATGCAGTCACTAAACTGATCGACATTGTTGTGAAGGGCTTGGACAGGCAAATACCTACGCTTAGCGTATTTCTTGACCTGTCTAAGGCGTTTTGACTGTGTGGACCACCAGACTCTCATTTCAAAACTACATGACTGTGGGTACCCTGAGTTCCCGCCTGCAAAAAGTCCATATAAATGGCGTTTCATCAAACAACGCCCTCGTAAAATATGGGGTCCCACAGGGATCAATTCTCGGCCCAGCTCTTTTTTTAATTTATGTTAATGACCTCAGGTCATCCATATCAACTGGCCAAAATGATTCAGTACGCAGATGACACAACTCTCTGTTTTCAGAGTAAATGCAGGGCCTCATTGGAAGTGGAATGTTTTGTAAGTGCAAATTCTTGTCTGCAGTTCTTATCTAAGGTAAATCTGCAGACAAATGATTCAAAATCCAATTTCATCTATTTCTCAGGGCGAAGAGTGTCCCATGATTGTGGCCCATCAGTTGTGCTAAATGACACAGTCATTGAAGAACTAAACAGCATTAAATTCGTTAGGAATCCACATTGACAAAAGTCTAACGTGGGACAATCATGATAGACGCAGTCATCTGCGCCAAAAATGTCCTCGGGCATCTTTGCTCTGAGAAAGTTAGCAGAATTTTGTGCAATTTCTATTCTAAAAATGGCCTATTATGGCCTTGGTGTAACCCACACATGT
>NW_025783415.1:0-30849 GCF_021130785.1 Homalodisca vitripennis | reverse complement strand
TTCTTCAAGAACGGTGCGTTTAGAGACATTTCTAGACGATAACTAGACACCCCAGCAAGTAGAGCTTATCGTTTAGTTCAATGTAAAAAATGAAATTTCAGATCGCTAAATCATTAAAGTCTGGGAGATGAAAATTACTGTGTCGATAGATCTTTTGATATGAGGGCATAAATAGATATTTTATAATTTAAAATTATATATCAGTGTATTTATAAAAAGACGGCATCAAGGACGACAATTAACAAATGTCGATTGTTTGGCGTGAATTGTTGGAATAATAGTAAGATTACATGTATTTATATCCTGTGCCAACTGCGTTAAAAGAGATTGTTAAGATCCAAAAATTGAGGTCATAAATAGAGGTTAGTTGACGCTACTTGGACCCTGCATGCAGGAACAATGATTTCTACGCTTTGATGTATAGGGTGATAAAGTCCAATTTTTCATCATAATTAAGCAGGGTTATTCACTTTAGTTGACGCCAATGGTAATAAGTAAAAAGGTGAACAATATCTAGAGTCTTGTGTAAAGTTGTGTTTTATAAGTTCCATAGTTCACACATTTTACCTCGCAGAACTATTTACTGCTTAAGGTCTGATTTTTAGTGGTTTTAGGTGTGGGTTAAGTCCAAGCAATTTGTGACTTAACGCACTATTCACTAAATTTATTTTAGTTAAGGTTAACACACTGATTTTAACACTGTTAAAAGCCTGATTTGACTACTTTAGGTTTTCAACGACGGTTAGTCATAGTCTGTATCGACCATACTCTGGAAAACAAGCACATAATAATCATTCATAACCTGATAGTTTTGTTTAGGTTAATGTGAAATGTAGTGTAACAAGTTGGAATTACCACATCCATGTCATTAAAATCTAAGCGGGAATTCTTGGAAATGTGTGGTGCAAGGTTATAAAAGCACAGATTTTTCTTCGGAAGGATAAAAAAGGGGCGTATTTAAAAAGAAAAAAAATTCTTGAGAGATTGCCAGAGCATTTGGCATATGAATCGAATAAAAAGTTAGATTAGAGAAAAATCATCAAAAGTTGACCAGATACCACATAAAACACTGTGACATTTGATTTGCAGGCAATGCCCCCAACTCCTCTAGTTCACAATTCTATGGCCTTTCTCTATATAAACGCCAAAACTTTGGACCGTTCACCAACATCTTAACAAGAGGTGGAGTCTAGGGAGGAGAGGTGGAGGCACCTGCTCATTGACAACGAAGGTCTAACTTTACTGCTACGCTATGGGTACTGTTGGACCATAGAAGGGTTATAGCTAGTAGAGGTGGTGCAAATGATGAAGTGGGAATCATTGAATCTATTCGTTCATCTTCGGAAAGCTACCAAAACCTGATTGTAAACATGTTTGGCAGAACAATGTACACAGATACCATGTTGTGGCCCAGAACAAAAACACAATACATAGCTGCTATGTGTATGGTCTGACCCTACAAGAATTCCCGCCATGGACTAAAAGATAGATCAACCCCCCCCCATAAATGTTTGAGTACCTGGGGCGATACGGCACAAGGGAGTGTGATACCATCTCACGCTCTAATTGAAACAAACGTAAAAAAAAACCTTTCGAACCCAGAAAACCAGTGTACAAACCACCCCCACGATTGGAGCTCAGCTTATACGACTACCAGTACGCGGATCCAAACAATAACATCCATTTTAGTTGATCCAAAAATCAATCACAGAAAACCCACTTTGAAGGACTTTTTTGCCTCCATTGAGAGCTAAGCTTTTCAAAATGTGAATCTCCAGCAGCGCAGAGCAAGATATTCGTTAGTAGGATAACAGTTTCATATGGAGGACAATGTGCAGTGGGTTGAAGTACCTAAAAAGTGAACCTGGAATACATTTTCTACCAAAACTTCCTTGGGACCCCCAATCAATTCCCCCAGCTTTCACAATGTAACGGGTTAAACTTAAAGGAGATGTAATGGAAACCATCACTTTTGCAATGGACCCACTAGTCTACCCGTTTTACAAGGGCACAAAAACCCTAGCCCTCCCCCCAACAACAAAAACAAAGAACCTCCTTGAACCATATTGACCTTCTTATTTCACCTGTGTTTCACCATAATTTTATAAAGACCCTCATGAATGACTATCAACAGTAGAGAGGCAAAAGGATACCTATCACAGATGACATGTTCTCCCAAATGCAAGAAACTGAAGAGGCAGTACCATCTAGTTGTAAAAAGGAGGAACGCCACTAAATCCAAACAAAAGAAGAAAAAACATGTAATGAAAACGAAGAAGAAATATAATATAAAAAACATAACCGCACCAAAGGAAAGGGTTAATAGACTATTTTCAAAAAATAATTAAAATTGTCTTGAATATTAATAATTCACTGTCTGTAAGATTAGAGATATTTGTTTAAATTTGTGTTTACTAGCTATTCCGAAACACAAAAAATTAAATTTCTGGTCAATTTACCAATATGTTTGCCCAGAGTTAAAAACTTTTGTGTTTGTATAAATGTTTAATCATAGCCTTTGATAGCATTAATTATAACAATTATACTACTTAAAGTTTTGTTTGTTTTAACCCTACACAACAATTGTAAATAATTTAAAGTACACGTGTAATAAAAAAGTTTACTGTTTCAAATCGCGAGCGTTTCTTCTAGTATAAAAATAAGTTAAGTCCATGCAATTAGTTGTAAACCCGTTGGTTAAGTCTCAAGTCAACAATAAAGGTTTTACATTTGAGGTTTTTTTCTAATAATAGAGGAAAATTATTGTGTACGTTTATTTTGAAGTATTTAAGTACTCTTTTAAGGTAATTACACAAACTTAATAATTTAATGAAAAATAGGAGGTCTGTAAGAGGTAAAACTGTCCTACATGACTATTAGAAAAAGTTTAGGTTTCAGATTTACTAGATAAAACTTCAAACGTGGAATATCTCAATATATACTATGTTTTTTGATCCTTAATACACTCTCTTACGCAGCTGGCAACAGATATTTTCATGTGTTTGAATCACCTATTATTTAATACGCAATCACTTAAAACCTAGTAGACATATGTTTTTATATATCCATATATCCACTAGGATTTAAGTGATTGCGTATTAAATATCATGACATCTAAAAATTAATATTTTTCTACACATATATAGCAAAAAAATATAATTATTTTAAATAGATTTTTAGTTGTCTTGGTATTTAATACGCAATCACTTAAATCCTATTGGATGGTTTTTTTAACATTTGAAATATGCATTACTTCAAGTTAGGGCTCAAACATTGGAATATCTTTATTCCGAAATACCACACAAACTAATCGAAAATAATAATAGTAAATCGGTGAGGTTGTTGCATTTCTTAAATACATACGTAGTTTTGCCTAAAAATCATCTACAAAACTCTTTAATTTATTATGAAGAGAACCGATGTATGTATATATTGTAAGTCAAACTTGGATGTTAGGATTGTTCACTCTATCGTCATACCCGAGGAGGAACACAAGCGTATTAATAGACACAGTAGTGAGCGTATTAGTCAAAAGTGTGTGCTGTGTATAAACATATCAAATATACATATACGTGTTGAAAAATTGCTCACTTATCAGTAAGAATAAGTAAATGAGTATCATTGGTTTGGTAATTTTTACTGAATTTATAAAATACGTTTTAAAACAAAAATATCATTTCGAAATTGATTCTACCTAAAAGGATTTTGTATAACTTTATTTGTATTATTTTTTCCTCTTATTTATGAATAATAAAGTATATTGTTTCAAATGCATCATAGTACTTAAACGTATAAGGAGATGGATGAAAACAGTTATAATGTTTGTACTGAAGCGTGTTAGTATTATTCATTTTTATTTTATAAAAAATATTTACGACCATAAAATTTGTAACAGTAATTTGTTTCTAAGCAAACCCACTAGAATATTATTCATAGCTAATTGAGGCTAAGAGCAAATCCATTTTTGTGGGAATAATAATTATGCAAGCCAGAATTGTTCCTATAAGCAAAAAACCTGATTGAAGGAATACGCGCATTTTTATGGACCATCCTCCTAACTCTGAACATTGAAAAATATTTACGTAATACATATGTATATGACTAGTTCCAACATAAGTATCAGACGTTATCGTGTTACATCGTAAGTGCTTTCCCCTTAGACATCTACGCACTTTGACCTGGCAGTTTCCATACATTAGTTTAAAGTGTATTAATAAAATCGTGGGAGCTATCCTATTAAATTCATAGAGAGTTTGCAAGCGAAGTCGAGGATAATTTGGTGACTTTTCGTGAAGCCTATCACTGTGGGAGTAGTAAATTTTCCTTTCTGTCTGTCTATCACTTTGTATGTCTCTGCACACGTAATTTTAAAATATATATTACGAGATTGATAAACGCTATCACACAAACACACGCGCACGTAACGGATTGACTCCTTTTACACTATTATTTAAAAAGAAGACACATATTCATACGCTCGTGGTCCATTGACATCAGATTAATTAATTTAGATAGTTACTGAGGGTCAACTTTAGCACTGTGCCATATAAAATATCGAAAACGAAACTGGACGTATAGACTTGACAATATGCATAAAGTTTCATGTCTATATGAGAACACTGAGTTTGATAGAGGATGAATGTCGTCCCTCCAAGGGACTTTACTGAGCATTTAGTGAATAATATTATATTCGTTTATGGGTACGATGGTAATGAGAAAATAGAAGAATAAATAAATTTAAAAATAACTCAATAATAATAGGTGATTCAAACACATGAAATGATAATACAGTGTAATCTACTTATTCCAATTCACGCAACATCGAATAATTGTCGCTTGATGCGTCTTTTTAAACCCTGAATAATAATTTAATTATAAAAATATCTATTATGCCATATCAAAAGATCTATCGACAAGTATTTCATCTCCAGACTTTAAGTTTAGGATGAAATTTCATTTCTACATTGAAAACGATAAGCTCTATGCTGGGGGTGTCTAATCTTAGAATGTCTCTAAGCGTTCTTGAAAAACGCTTAACTATAGAAGAATGGAATTAACTATAGATTTTAAAATCTTTTTATCAAACCTCAGCGAAACATGTTACGACATGTGGTGTGGTGTACGTATTAATATGAGAAGAAACCACGAACCTTTTCCAGAACGAATCCAGTTTACAATTTGTTATATACGTATTTGTATACTTGTTTTGTTCCTTAATAGAAGTAATACTTTTTTATGTTTACATGCTTTTATTTAAGGAAGGTGTTACAGAAAAGTAAACATAGACTACACGTAGAAAGTAGTGTTTTTTATTATCAAAGAAATGTACGAGAAGCATCTCAGAGTTAATGAAATCTGCGGGCTATTAATTAAGTCTTTGTAGTGAAAGTAGTAGCGGGCAATTTAAAACGAACCAAAATTAAACTCATTAATTACATAATGCTTACTTAATAAACTCTACAACAATATACCTGACTGTCAAAAGAAAAATTACTGTACCATTTGCTTCCTACGTTAACAAGGTTCTGTTTTTAACATCATTGTGATATTGCATAGTCTGAAACAGTAAATAATTATTATTAGTTATTATAACCCATTACATAACCTCATATCCCGTACTAATTTTAAAGTGCAAAGTCACTATTGTCCCATCTTTTAATTATAATCCTCAATATTGAATTAGTATATATATAAACAGAATAATTGTTTCTTGTACAATTTTTTATAACTTTTGTTGTTAGTTAAATATTAGTAAAAAAAGGGAATCATGGTTAGCTTTTTCATGAAGTTTAAGTTTAATTAGGTCTGTAATAGTAACTATAAACGATAGTTATATAATTTAAAACATGTTTATTTACTACCCTACTGTCATCGATTTTCTTGAATTCCCAGTATCATAAATATATTTCGGAAATAAGTTTGCGTCTGCAAAAGGTATTGCGTTGAGTTATTTGTTTGAGAAATGTATATTTGATTCAAAATTAAATAATTAAATGCTCCATCTTACGTACATGTTGAAATAAATATATAAACTATAATAAATGTCTTTCAACTCATTTATTTCATTCCTTTAATGTTAATTTACGTATCTTTCATGGTTAAATGGTATAACCTAGGGTAGCAAGTATAGAAAAATTATAATTTTGGATCTCCGCAGCGCTGCGCCTCGCCGTTACGCCTCTTGCTATGTAAGTGGAGAAGCTATTTTGAATCCTGATCGTCAATATCGGATATATTTACTTAGGTGACGTAATAAATATATTTGACTATTCGTATGACAGTGGCTGAAACTAAGATATATCCACGAAATACGTTATCACTGTACGAGGCCCTAAATTATTCGTATAATGCCCTAAAACCAGGCTCAATACTAATAAATTATTTTTACTGTTAAGCTATAATCCCTTTATGCGTTACTTGAAATTGGAATAAATATCCGTTGCTGCATAATATTATATTTTCTAGGACTGGAACCTACATGGAAATGTTAAATACTTTCAGAGTTCTTGCCGTTATTATTGGCTAAGAATGAGTCAAATCCTATCACTCATGAAGATAAATGTTTCAATTATTTCATTGATCATGATATCTGGAAAGATAGCGGACATGCACACTTACAATTTTGCATGAAGCTTTATTTCTATAGAGTGAACAACAAGTTCTACTGTGGTTCGTGTTATACTCTATGGAATTCGACTGAGTGGATAGTGAACATTTTTAGATTGTAAGATTAAAAAAATAAAATGAAATCATAATATTTTAGCAGATAAAGCTTAATTTTAACATACGATTTTTGGTTGTTTTAGTTGGCAGGACTTTCTATCAAGTCCTTTGATTCTATGGTGTATCGGCTAACATGTGTAGACAAGAAAAATCTCGACGATAGAATATATACCTGAGCGAAACATTGTTTATTGTTTATTTAGAGCCGATAGCAGAAAAAGGCTTTACTCATTCATAAAAAAACGTATACCCACTACCGTATACAGTAGGCCTAACAAGCCTCTCCGAACTAAAAACCATTATTATTTTTTTTACTATTTCGCTCAATTGCTTCCTAGACTAATGGGCCGTCACTCTCGGATTTCGCAAGTTCACCGTCACAATTGTTTTACTAGCAGTTTATTTTAATCTTCAAGAGTTTTCCTCACATCAGTTTGAAGTTAATAACATTTGTGGAAATTAAAATACCTAAATACTACGGAAATAACAATGTAGATCAGTTTAATTTAGTTACAATTTAATTAATTTATGCGCCATGTGTTATTTATCCTATCATATACTGTCAATTGATTATATTTTATATTTGTGAAAAATGCGTATATGCAGTTTTTTTTCCTTTACTGTAGCCTTCAATACAAGTATAAGAATGTAATTACTCCGCAAGTATGCTGCACTTGTGCCCAAAATATCAGCTTTCAGAATGATATCAGTAACTTCTTTGTTTGGATTAAGAGGAACCTATGTATAAAATTTCCAGTCTTCAGAACCTGTCTTTAGAAATTGGAAAGGATGGAAAGACGATGAGTCGATTCTCAGATTAAACTTTCTGGTCCTTGATAACGAGCCATTACCAAACCGACAAATTTTTTCTTCAATAGCTGTTTAAAAGAGAGCTCAACAAAATTATAACACAATAATTAGTATGGAAAACCGTTAGATCCCATTAATAATTGTAATCACGGGTAAATGTAAATGTGATAGGCTTTATAAAAAGGAGAAACAAATGTAAAGCTACCAAAACATTCATAAAAATAACTTTATTTCAAAATGCGATTATAATAGAGTCATATCTTTGAATTAAATGCTACTGTTTTCACACTTTCTCTGAAAAAATCTAATCTAAATCGTTACTTAACTTTTTTAATTTTTATTACAGGAAATGTAATTTCAATTTGTTATAATTTAATTAAAATTTGCAGATCTAAAAGACTACAGTGTGAGGTTAAAAAATTAATTATCGTAAGAGATATAGGATTAATTAGTTTTATTTTAATTTATAATTCATGATATTGTTAATATCTTTTTACATTTCAAGATGCATAATAGTTTTTTTTAAATAGTCGTTTACTGACAGTTGAATTTTTTCATATAAGTGATTTTGTGTAGATTTTCATCATATAGTAATATAAAGTGATTTACGAATATATGAATAAACTGGAGGAGCTTATTCCACATATAAAACTAACAAAAAAGTGTTAATAAACATTAGTTCGGAAATGCTTCCTAACCGAGTTACGGCTAGCGGAAAATTTCACATGAATTTCAGTTCATCTTGAAAAATGAGGTGTTTTTTTATTTTTAGTAAAGTCAAAGTAAAATTGTTTTATTTCTAAAACATGTTAACACTTATAGCAAACGCCTAGAACTTTAAACTTAAATTATGTTGTTATTTATATCACAATATCCATTCATACATACAGTTTTTTTTTTCATTCTTTTAGTCATATGCCAATTCTATCCACTTCCACTAGTTAGTGTTGTAAATGTTACCCAGTTGTGTGCCATCAATTCGCCGACAATATGAAATGCCTTTTGAATGCGTTTAGGGGCGAGTTTGTAACGCCTTTGGGCATTGGGTCACTTTTTATACAATATGGTAAACTGTTTGATTAAATGGACACAAGCCCGTGAGGGAAAGTGCTTATAGGCAACAGCTCTGTGTCTTTTCACTTCGGTATTTGTCTCTGCCTCTAGTCTCATACTCATGTACGTCCTCGGCTCCTTATCAGGGCACATCTTGACTTACATAACGGAATTGTTTGCAAAATGTAGAGTCTCGGAGGAGTCAACAGTTTGCAATTGTTTGAAAGCTTGTTTGCAGGATTCTCTGAAATTAATATGGAGTACAGAGTGTTAAGGTTTGATCGGATAAAACTATGTTCATGGACCAAGTTTTCATAGGTGTGCGTTCTCTAACGAATTTGAAAATGAAATGAAAAAAAAAATCATATAGTCAATTTCTTCATCTGAAATCTATGAAAGACTTTTGTTATGATAAAAAAACTTTCAAAATTTCAACTTAAGAAGGGTTTGATCATTGTAATTGCGTTATAAGTAACTTTACTGGCTATAAAATAATATTTCAAAAATTGAAAATCAACGCTCTCTAGATTTGGAATATTGTTCCTCCACCAATTTTATAGGTTTATATATGGCAGTAATCAGTAATAAATTTTAAAACTAACATTTTTTATTATAAGATAAACTTTCCAGAAAAACTAAGAGGAATACGTAAGTGCTTCACCATTGTTTGTTTTTTTTACATAAAACTATGTATTTCAAAACTGTCATAAGCCAGTTAAACCTCTCAGTCTTTGCATTATAAGGCATAGGTTAAGTATACAAAAAGATAAATAATTTGAACAAATTATATATATATATATATTATATATATATATATATATATATATATCGTATGGGGGACCAAGGCAAGCTATCCATAAATAAATAAATTCAAAATTACAATTATTAAAAAAGTACGTAAGAACAAAGTTCTTGAGTCATAAATTAAAAATAATATTAAGATCTCCCGTCACAAAGCTAAATCCAAATTACTGAGCCAGTTTAGAGACCCATCCTCTAAACCACTTAGACCAGCCAGACCACCAGAAAACAATCGTAAAGGGCAGTCGTTTACAATGTGCTCCATTGTCTGAGAGTTTGCGCCACAATCACACGTCTGGTCGTCAGTAATAACCCCACTTTAAATTTCCAGTGATTGCTTCTCCCAACCCCAGTTCGAAAACGATTCAATAAAACCCAAATGGGTTTTATTTGAAAAAATTTATTAAAATATATAAAAACTTATTATTAACGTAAAAAATAGACATAGAAAAATAAGTGTAATATTCTTTTCCGGTTTATGAAGCTTATTTAACAATTACGACATATGAGAGATAAGCTACCCAAACAAAAGTTCGATAGGCATAACTTAAATTTGAGACTTTTTTCTAATATATTCCTGTTTCTATTATCTGAGTTATGGACAAGGAATAAGTTAGGTGGAAAATAAAACATTGTGTGGAACGTAATGTAGCATAATACATTTTTAAAATGAAAGTGTCCTTGCATGTTGTCCACAAAGACAAATTTACTGCGTTCATCAGCGTTTATGTATTCGCTAAATGAAGGAAAGTTTTTTTTTTCCTGTTACTGAATTAGTAAATAGTACTAATGTAAAATAATAATTATATTTTAATTAAAGAAATAAAGTATTTAAAAAAGTTACACAATAAACAATAATGTTTGTTTGAATTTTATTGTTGATAATAGATCATTTTAATGGGTGACAAGTATCGAAATATTTTAACACCGTTATACATTTGTTAGCTAACACCATACTTTTAATTAATTTTAATTTTTGTACACCTTTTCCTGAAGTTTTCATATAGGAGAGGATAGATTTCAATGTTCGAAATTTAATGTATGTTTTTTAAAATAAATGTCCGAAAAACCTATTATCTTTTCAGTACAATATAATTGTTTATGTAAGTAATCTTGGCTTATTTTTTTACATAATATTAGATCTCAACTGGAAACAAAACTAAAAGGTTTGTTTGAACATTAATATGTAAATGACATGAAAATCCAATATTATTATTCTTAATATAACTTCACTATTGGGAAAGTCAACATAAATTTTAGTCCCTATAAAGACTTATGCGTAACCTTAATGGAAACGAGATAATCGCAAACTAAATAGATGTGGAAAGCAAACTCATATAATAAAACATGTAGACTAATTACATGTAAAATATGACTTGACATTTTGAAAAAAATACTCAGTGAACCCCATTACGCGAAACGACTTCTAGCGTAAATTTGCCTTAGTATGTTATGAAGAGATGTAAATAAAAGGGTGAACTTCTTAGTTTCTATAGACAACTTGAAAGTCCAAATTTAAATTTAATGTTGTGTTTACTAAAAGACGTTTTCTTAAGATTAAAAGTATAGAATGGATAATAAAGGTTATTAGTTACGGTTGTTTGTTACGTTTTTGCCACAGGTATAGCCTAGTGTCAGAGAGTCTTGGCAGTAACCTAGTTTTTCTCCATTATTGTGGAATTAGCTTTGTTGGATTTAAATAGATAGATTTTTCTCTAATTAAAACGTAGCCTGTTAATTAAAAAGCCCGACGATTAACCTTACTCAGTAGAAAAAGTCACGAATTCAAATATATTATTGATAAAAAATAAATCTCTATTTTCTATAATGCTAAAATAAAGTATATTCAAATTTTTTCGTTGTTTTTCATGCACATTAGTGCTACAAAAGAAAAATATTTTACTAATATTAGTTATTCAATGAAAATATAAAGGATGTAAGTTAAGTCCTGATAAGCCTAGATACATTCCTGTCATCTATAGAGATGTTAATATACAACCTTCACTAAACCTATTTAAACTTTAGTTTTCGGATTTTTAATGATGAAAAACGTACCGTTCTTTAAAACGGGAGTACGGTGGAAAGGGCTAACGTTAGATTTTGAAACTGCAATTCCTATTTTTTGACATGTCCTTTTAAAAGTATATTAAATCGTAAAACAATGACGTAAAAGATATATTACAATCCTATAAAAAGTTATGGGCAAATAACTAATTTCATTTTCATGCCATCTAGATAAAGACACCAAAACCAAATTATGCAAGAACTGAAGAACCAAATCTATGATAACCAGGGGTACAACGAGATAAGCTGGGCACCTCAAAGTCTTACTAAAATTTATCACGTATAGATTGTGTTCAAATACTCAAGCCATTGGTATTATCACTACACATTATTATTTTTTTGTTATTTGCCCAAAACCTTTACTAGAAACGGCGTAGAGGTGTTTTCTTAGTGTTATTGTGTTTATTATAAATTAAAATTTAGAGTTACATGTCACTAGATAGGGGTTTCAATTTAACTATTTATATTTTACCCCCACCCCCGTACCCTCTTTTGGAATGTGAAAGGGAAACTTTTTTTTTATCATTCAATAAATCTTAAAAAAAGAAATTTAATAATTAAGGTGTACGTTTTAAATCCTTATCTAAATCCGTTGGTATAACATCCAGGCATATCAGGACTTAATTTACACCCTGTATACTCAGTGAATGAAAAATAAATATTTAAACACAGAATACCCTTTATATTAACAGTAAATACATTTAACGGTTTGTTATAACAGTTATACACCGAATAAAACATTTTTTCCCCAAGCCTGACTACACAGACAATAAAACACCTGTATTTACTGAATGAGGTGTTTATTTAGAAGATATATGGCTGGACGATTGGTTTCTTAGTGGCTCGAATAGTAAACCGCACATATATATTGTAATATATATATGATATCCATTGTTTGAGATCAGAAAACCATGATTCAATTAATTTCAGATTACTGTTACTGGCTACTACATAAAACGAATATATAATGTATTGGAAGCACAATAATCTGCTTTAGTAATTATAAAATTTTTATTGTAAGATGTACTCTATAAGTCGAAGGCCATAACTAATTCACCCATCACTATTTCTCTCGACACCTAAGGATGATAAAATTTGCTAAATATATCCTTTATTGCTTCAATAGAAAAAACTAAATCATTTCCTAAAATACCAATCCCCATACGGGTTATAATGAGGCTGCAACCCTATAGGAACCATATTTTTAATTTAAAGCTACACAATGTCTTACAACGATGAAATTTTACACACATAGTCTCTTAAGTTCTCAAACGAAATACATGTGATTGCATGCAGTTCAAATTAACCATAGGGCGTGAAATACATTTTCGAGCATGAGGATAACTGTATTTTTTGTTTTTCAACGTCATGAGGAATCCATAACTATGTCATTTTACCATTTTACTATGACAGTTTACCTGGGTTTAAAAGTGAAATCCCTAAGAACTAATTATGTTAAACTTTCCGACGATATTAAAAGCCGTAGAAAAAATTTACTTGTAACAAACATTCAATTTGACACGCGCACCTTATAGTCCGCAAAATATAAAGGGAGGGATAATTTATGAGAATTATAAACATCCATAGAGACTGAATTTTCCGATGTCGAGAATGTTAAGAAACTCTTTTAGCTTTGGTATGCTATAACTGTCGACCATTATGTTTAAAATATCACTATATTATGCAACATTCGTGTTAAAATGAATGTTGCATAATATAGTGATATTTTAAATTCTAAGAAATTATGTCGATATATCTATAAGAATGTTGCAGTGTCTGTTTGAGCGAAATATAATTTAACATGTACTAGTGTATATATTTTACGTATCATGCAACAATTAAAACGATACTACTGCACCTTAAATGTCTTAGACTGGAAATAGATTGCAAGAATTAGAAATATACGATTTAACTAAGTTAGGTGGTCTCAGACCTAAATATGTAAAGATTATTTTGTCCAAAGCAGTAGTTAATACATTACTATGCCATCAGATATACAATTTATAAATAAAACAAGTACTCAAATCCGTGTAAAATCTAAAATAATGGTTATAGGAACCACTAGAAATCAATAAAAATACTATAATTTTTGTTTCGAAACATCTTCCTATTTAGGGAAATTTGACACATTTTAAATTTAAAGAAATGCAGCTTCATGCTAAATTACAGATATATAGGTTAGTTCGTCCTTAAGATATCGTCACAATCAGCATACAGACTGTAACAAATGAAAGTTGTTCCATCCCTTCGAGTATTAGGCTTCACTCAGACGATAGTAACACCATTAATACTTGGATAAGACACCATTAGTGTGTCTGATCTGGTAGAAATTATTATTGGTTAGAATTGCAACTCATGAACAATAATATACAATATTAACTGTATTTGCTTTATACCTCTGTTATGTCCATTAAAATACGTACATGTAATTTTATTTTCAACCCACCACATATTAAATCACTGATTCATATATGTTCTAAATAAAATTCTCATACAGTAAAAATTAGTTTTTTTACTGTGCGTGTGTGGTCAGAGGTGGGAACACAATGTTTGTTTTATGGATAAGTGTAGTAAGTAACCGTTACACACATTTACTCTTAATAAAACAAACATTGAGATTATTCGCTTATCGTACGGTAACATGTTCTTCATTTACATTGTTGAAACAAACTTGTTCAACTATTCTGTATATACAAGCTAATTATTATATTGTAACTATGAATATTTAAATAAAAAACTATATGACGTCTCCACAGCAATCTCAGTGGAGATAAACGAACAGTGATGAATATTGGGTAGTAGTTCAGGTTTCGGCAATGCGGTATATATGTATGACAAGGTTAATTAATCTTGAATTAACATTTCTATACTGTAATCTTTCCTAATTCTTAACTGTTTATTATTAAGTACTCGTATATCGTTGCCACCTAAGTATTTGTTCAGGTTTTCTGCAACATATTTGCACAATATTTTTATAGCGTCGGAAGAAGACAGAAATTTAACGGTAACTTTATTACTTTTTCCTTTTACTCTTATACAATCGTCTCAAAATAGCTGTTTTCTAAAACTCAAAGAGAAATTCTTGTGTTTACGTTTATCCCACAAAAATAAATTTTGTGTAACGTTGTTTTGTGTTATAATTTACAACAATTTGATAATTTTTCACTCGTACTCTGTCTTTACTTGAAAATCTTATATAACCTCACATCATCTGTAACTTGATTTAACCTTGTTGTTATTAGACTTTATGAGTCTATAAAACTTGTTGTACGTCATCCCATACTATTTTAATTAGTATTCTCAGAGATCATCAGAGATT
This sequence comes from Homalodisca vitripennis, assembly GCF_021130785.1. Classification (NCBI taxonomy): domain Eukaryota; kingdom Metazoa; phylum Arthropoda; class Insecta; order Hemiptera; family Cicadellidae; genus Homalodisca; species Homalodisca vitripennis. Next base: position 16,079 of record NW_025783415.1, on the reverse strand, counting down.
CAAATAGCTTTGTATTATAAAGTAATGTACGGCAAGTATCCCAAAGATAATTACATCTATGGGCTCTTAATTAACTCACAGTAATAGCGCTGGGCAAATTGAAAAGTATGCAATATTGTACTCATCAATTACTTCTTATTTTCTTAACAAGCCGTGGAGTAGTGTTGGATAATGTGAAAGAATAATGGTCACACTTACTGCTCGTTATGTTATAAGTACTTTATTTAGAATTTCCTCATAACTTGTCATTAATGAAAAAGAGTCACAATTATTAATTTTTGAAACATATTATAATATTTTAATTCTATTTATTGCGTTAGGAAAACAGTAAAAGTTCAAATTTAATTCCGGTCGTATGGAAACATTTAAGTTTAATGTAAACTATATAGATTTAATTGCTTCAAAGATTTAACACAGCTTATATACCTAACAAAATCAATAATAAATGTAAAAATAACATTGATGCCACGTGATGATAGTTGTTTTTATAATGTTATTTTCATAAATTAAAGCATTATTTTCGTACAAGATATTTTGATATAGTAAGGTAAACTACTGCTGAAACAGAGGAGTACCGTCTTATGCCTTACTACATGCAGTATTTGGGTCAAATAATCCTGTTATGCTGACATGGGGCTTTATAAGTTACCAAAATGATATATATATATATATATATATATATATATACTATATATATATATATATATATATATATAAGTATCATCCCAATGTAAAGTGAAATTAAAATCAACAAAGAATTTTATGAAATAATGGTATTTTTTTCAACTTATTAAACTAGTTTATTAGTAAAAACTATTACTATTCTAATATAGAACAATGCATTAATGAAAAGTTAAAACTCCTAGAAAAGTAAAAGGCTCAATTCAAACTTTACTTAAATTTTATATTTTAATTGGCAAAACAAAAACTATTATATTAGGAACTGTTTATTACAAATAATATAAAAAAATTAGTAGCCTACGTAAATAAAGTTCAAAAAAAATAAAAATAAGTCTAAAAAGATAAATATCAGAGCGGTTTATTTATTATATTAAATAAACATTAAATTAAAATATCCATTTATTCAATATATTCTAGTATTGAATAGCAATTTTCTGAAATATCCTCCTTTAAATATGAAGGTTTTGTTATGTTAAACACATTTCATTAAATTATTAGAGTCTCTTGATTATAAAAAATATACAGCACTCAAATGTGACAAAATACAGTTAAGCATAGGCGTTTCAGCGTGGTCAAGTTTAAGAATTATGGTACACTCCATAGCTGTGTTTTTTTTCTAAGCATATGAAATGTTTTGTTTTTGCTGGCACACAGTACATTCTGCCATGCTGCATGAAAATACATGAATTTCCCAGATGTAGATGATTGTTATTTTTAACCAACATAGAAGAATCCAGAATTGCTAAAAGAAGAAAGAAAACTTAAAGAAGAAAAAGGAGCATCCTCTCAATACTGCCCAGGTGGATTTTAAGGTAAAATATTCACAATAATAAGCTAATTTTTTACATTTATGGTCGTTTTCCGGAAAGTAGAATTTTTTAGATTTAGGAACCATTATCTCAGGTACTAGTAGAGTTATTGCTTTGAAATTTTTACTGGCTGTTTGTATATATGTAATGTACAAGATAAAATACAATGAATAAAATTCTTCAACTAGAAAAAAAAATTATAATATTAAAAGTTTTTGAAAACAAAATTTGCGATTGAAAAAAAATTTATAATTTTCAAGTTATATTACCTATCAAGCTAATTGTAGTTTATTTTACTTATTATGATGCAAAAATCAAGCATAAAAAAATTCATCCTGTTAGTTGCTATGGTTACTCAGATATGTGTTCCTAAATTTCTTACTTTTAACATGGGCGGGAATGGGGCCTTCAAGTCCCCTTAAGCTATGGCTCAAAAATGTTCATGCAACCACTGAGAGGCTTGGTGTGTTACGTGATGTGGCATACTTTTAACTTGTTTTAAACATTACCACGTTTTTTACTTTGTATACTACGTCAATGTGATTTGCAAGTTTTATAAACAGTTGTTGTTTAAATAATTCATTATTACCAGCTGTTACCAATCAGATACTCATTCCTTATTATAAAACAGCAAAAGTTTGCTGTGTAGTGTGATACGTGAGGAGTCAATATCTTAACTTTTTTATACATTTAGTTAACTTTGTTTATTATGGTTGTTTTTTAGAATTAAATTCTCTACAATCTGTATTAGGAAAAATTAATTTGTTTATTGGTCATTTAACAATGTTATTTGACATCAAACATTTAAGATGGTATTTTTGTTATTAGATTTTTGGCAAATATCAAACTTTTTCTCAAAAACTTTTCACACTACAACCTCTAGAGTGGTTTTATTTGATTTTTCAGGTGATTTTCCTTATATATCCATCTTATTTGAGTTAAAAAGTAAGAACAAAACCTTTCAGAATCACTTAATTTTCACCAGGTGAACTGAAAACAAAGCAAAATCTTTCGCCAGCCATTACTCAGTAATGGAGCGTTCCGGACCTACCTTTATATAACATTTTTTTCTTATTTTTAGCTCTACAATCACGTCTTAAAATATTTTACCATATTTCTGACTCACCCTGTATATATATATATATATATATATATATATATATATTTCTGGGCATTTGGCTATCGCACTCCTTAAATCTTCAATATAAAAAATGTCAAAATCGTAGTTAAATTAATATTGGGCATTTGTTACTACCTTAAAAATTAGTACTAACCTACAACCAAGTAGGTTCTAAAATACTTTTTAAAGGTTATTCAAAATACGACTTTATATATTTTATAATTTTTTAATAGTTATGTAATGCATAATGTCTTAATGACGATAATATATATATTTTTTATTTACTACTTTAGAATAAAGCATTATTTATTTTGACTGTTAGCCCAAGTGCATAATCCCAAGTTGTGTGATGGTCTGTAAAACTTTTAAATGATTATCACTTACTAAATACATCATTTTGAATGTACGAGTATGAGTTGTATAAACTAATGCGTTATAACGAACAATTTTAATTCGAACCATATATCTTTTACATGTGTAAACAAAGTAAGCCGTAACTACAGTTTACACACTAAACGCTGTACTTTGAGGGCGTTTACATAATGTTCAACATTTTATTATAATGTTTCTATCCATGCAAAGGGGACACTTTTATCTCAAATTGTGTTCCTTTGCCCTCTGTGTTGAGTTATATTATTGCTAGGCCATATTTCTGTTCTTGATACTAACACAATTAAAAGTTCTGTAATGATAAACAATATTAAACCCTCATCTATGGAGAACAATAAAAAAGAATTAGAAGCATTATGTTTACGTTAACGATTATTTAAAGGCTTTACCCAAAAATTCATTATTCAACATATGTTTTCACTGTTTCTCACAGTAACTAAGTATATTATTCATTTATACATGTAATATTAAATCATTATTCGTTAATAACAATAAAAATCTTAACACACTCTTCCCGACTTGTTTTCAAAAGAAAAACATACATTCGCCAAAGTGACACGTACGGGAAGAACAATTCGCTATCCCAAGTAGTCCACCTCCCTCCGCCAAACAACTACTTAGCAAATCACTAACCTTTGGACAACTGAAATAGGACTGCCTACTAAGGGTCTATAAAAATTCCAGCGTTTTAAGAGTGATTTTAGTAAAATTACGTTTTCCTATTGCTACCTTAGCGGAAATGTTAGCTGTGTGAACTAAATTGGTGGACCCTTGCGTTTTTACCCTTGGTCTTTTGCCCTTTTCTACTCATAAGTAATGTTTTTGCTAATTTGGATTTATGGAAGAGTAAACATAGATTACACGTAGTAAGTCCGTAGTTATATTACCCAATATATGTACGAGAGGTAAACTCAGACTTCTTTAAATATGCAGGAATCCAATTAAGTTTCAGTAGTTAAATAGAGGTGATAATCTAAAATTAATGAACAATACAATCTTAAATAACACAATGCTTACTTAATTAACTATAGAGTAGTGTTATTTAATTTTAAATGTATAGATGCTCTGTGATGTATTCAAACAAACTATGATTTTACAACTTTTTAATATTACCAAACATTGCACGATAATTATTTCTTTATTTGCATTTAAAGCATAACATTTAAAAAAACTAGTTTTAAGTTATAAATACGACATAATTAGCTTTGATCCTATAATTTTTATTAAACTATATATAAAGTATTTTTCTGTATATACTTTATATAAAAATAGAGCCATATATATTTTAAGTACTTTAAATAAAACTGTACTATTTTTTATGTCGTTCTTTAACAATCATCCTCAATATGCTTTTCTATTTATGGTCAGAAATAAATAATTAGTAATTCATAATTTTGCAATGGTTTATTGCTAAGTGTGATGTTATAATAGCTTTGATTGTATTTCTTAAGTAAAAGATGACTCATCGAGTGCCGTACGTTGAAATACGGAAAGGGGAGCGCTCGGAATGACATGTTGAATGGGTTTTCAGGTAGCAAATATTAGAATATTACTAATCAATTTACACGGGGAACATCTACCATATGAGTATAAATAAATATGTAAACAAAATCATAACTCACATAAGAGATTCAAACATTCGATTTATTAACATATCTAGCCTGAGAATTGAAACTCACAAAACATTATTGTATGACGACTTGGTCGGTAGACATTTATTATTAAACGCTGATATAAAACAAAATTTAATGAAAAAATTCTCAATATATAGTTTTCCAATATAGATTGACAGAAATTTCATCTAGAGACTAAGAAATTGTACGTGCAATTTCACCTGTACGTATCCAATGTTAAGTTCAATGATGTTTTTTCCACATTGTAGAATTTAGGTTTTTTTCGCTGAAGCTATCTCTAAAACTGAATGATCAATAGATTTTGAAATTTTGTATATGTTGCCAGCAAAGCCTGTTACGACACTTAGTGTTATGAAACCTGGATATTTAATAATAGTTGTAGATTTATTTTGATTCGTTTCACTTTTTAATTTGTAGTTGTTTATTCGAAGTGTCAGTTATAAATAAAATTAGTAAAGTATAATTATAAATATAATTGTGGAGTGTAAATGTCTTCTATTTTTAATATACGAACGTTGAATGAAAGTATTTCAGAAGGGCATTCTAAATTTTTTTTTAATTATTATAAAATGTACCGTTTAATAATAGAGTCAGTAAATTGTATAACACCTCAGTGCTAAATCAAATCAAATCCAATTTATTTATCTCATCACGTGCAACTTATATATTCACCATTATTTAGCTCAGGTATTACTAAACCATTTGTTACTGTAAAATTTTGTAAATAATATTCTACAGGGTTGTTTAACTTATTACACATATTTAAACCAGACATAGGTTGACTAATACAATCATTGTTTGCATTATAAATAGGCATTATAGGCAAAGTGGGGGTACTGGCAGTAGGCTGTGATATTGTTGGTGGTTGTACAGAAATAGGGCCTATTTGTTCTTTCACTGCCTGTTCCATAGCCTCATCTTGTTCTAATGATTCATTTAAATTGGCTTCTAACACTTTAAGCTGTTCTAGGTTCACTGTAGGTAGCAAGTTTTTAGCTAACTGTTGTTCAACATTTACTAGCCTACACTAAAAGCTGATAAAGTTTCATTATGTACAGAACTTAGTTCTAGCTGGTTGTCTAAAAATAAACGGTTTATTAAATGTTTACACTTCTTTTGGAATTTGGTGATTTCTAAAGGTGAACTAGCACTGTTCAATTCACTGCACCCATGTTCTAATAGTATCACTTTTTTCACTGAAAAGTTTTACTTCCTGATTGTGGTCTATTTTTAATATGCTACTAGCAGTAGGTAAAATATTGTTTCTCAAACACTGTCTTAAGGACTTTCTGAGTTCATTTACTGTACTGTCACTATTTAATTAATACCTTTAGATATCAGTTCAAATACCAACTCATCTTTAGACAAATATTCTATTTTAATGGCAGGCATTGTGGCGTTTTCACTCAGTTTCACCCAGTTGATGGCAGAGTAGGCATATCAATAGCAGAGTTGCGCAATTAAAATTGTGTACCGTATGACGATAACACATGGGGGTGGTGACTTCTGAGGTCGTAGTAATAAAATACTAGAAATACAAAGTGTACTTATAAGTTCAGTTTAATTACGAAAACTTAAAAAGCTACCACTTTTAGATGGCAAAGGAAAAGTTATGCACTGCCACGTTGCTGCCAATTATAATATAATAACTAAAAAGTATATCTTCTAGGTGGGCCTAAAATATCCAATGTTCTATTGAATTATGCGTACGACGTTTTTACTTTACAAAACAATAATATTTCACTTCCCTTCACAATAGGTAGACTCACTACCCTGTAGTCTAAGAACGGTTATTTCTAGAAGAGGAGTAGATGTTGAGAAGTGGTAGCCATCTATTCAAACAACACGTGAGATACATCAGCTACATAAACTCGCCTAAAACAAATTCGCGACGGTTATTAGCCATTTAATGATACAAATTACTAATTATAACAACGTGCTCGTCGCCATAAGGACGATGCCACAACCTTTATCTATCTCCATCAAGCAAATAAAAGATCTTCAAGGGTAAGTTACTTTACTATTCACATCTTTACTTTACGTTACATTCATTTTATACGTTTGGCATCAAAGGGCTAATTTAATAATACATAAAGATAAATTTTACTTACGGACAAAACGCGCGAGGTCTGATCGGTTACGTAGTTGGGCTGCTACAGAGGGTTAGAAGAAAAAATTCATACGCGTGCCAATTAGGTAGTTACTCCGCCCAATAATTTAGTTCCGGAACATTGGATGTAAAATAATATTATATTATGCTGGCTGATTAGGTTGCGAAATTTTCATTGTATGAAATTTAATTAACTAATTTACGGTACACAGTAGACTAAAAGCAACATAACTGCTTAGCTGAATGTAGTTTTTTACAAAAGACAAGTTTCATGGCCAGTTATATATTAAGGAATTCTTGACTAATTTTTACGGTCATCAGCAATGTAATAAAAAGGGGATGAAACAAATGTATACAAACACAATGCTCAATATATCAACTCTACATGTGTTTTACCTCTAAATGATTACAGTTATCCGTAACACAAACATTGTGTTTCCCGCTCTGACCGCAAAGTCAATAAAACACGCATTTACTAGACGTGGTTTTAATTTAGAAAATTTGTAGCTCAGTGATTTACTGTTTGATAGGTCACATGGGGAAATACACCTCTTCTTTTAATATAGTATATAGTATAATATAATTGTGGATATAGTATAATAACTAGGTTACTGAACAAGGCAAATATAAATTATACAATATGTTTTATGATTTTGTAAATGGATCAATAGCAATGAACAAAAGTTTTAACTGTAGTGGCTTGAAACAAATTAATTCCGGTCTGACTGTCATTTCGCATGATATCTAGTGAACAAACTAAATGTAGACTTGACATTTTTCACAACGCGTTTGTTTTATTTATGTAAAATCGATTTTCATCATGGTGAATTTCACTCACAATGATGAATAATAAAGACAAGTTAATTGAGGAGGAGACTGTTACAATACCTAAATATAATATAATCTTAGAAAAAATTGTAAACGAATGGAAATATAAATATATTAAACAGAAGAGAAATTTTTATACTATACCATCCACGAAGTAAACAGGATTTTTTCCCGGACATTTGCCATCGTTCAGTTGAAACAAGAAATCAGTAAAACTACGTTTCGAGATCTGCAATCTAATCTCTTCTTCAGGTAAAGAACTAAACCTAATACATAATTACAAACTAGGTTAAAATAAACAAATTTTACCAAAGCGTTGTGGCACGCCTAAGTCAGGAATCACAACCTACATGTTGTTTGTCAACTTCACTAATTCTATAAACCATGCACTTAATAAAAAACTATAACAAAACACTAAATCATTAAAACTGAACTACGGAATACAGTTGCAATGGGAAAGACGACACGGTCAAAATCTTTTCTTTTATACGCTACTGAGTCAAGTACAACAGTAGCGTTGCCTTTGTCGGCTGGTAAGATTTTGACCGTGTCGTCTTTCCCAAGGATCGACATGGCCTTTTTTCTCCTCTATTGTCAAATTGGGTTTTGTGGGAGGAAATTTTCTGAGTTCTGGCCTCACAACGAAATTGGTTTCGCTGTTCCTCAGGTAAACTGTGAAACAGCCGACTCGATTCCAGTTACGAAATCCAGTGCCTTTACCGATTTTTCTACCACAGAAAAGTTTAAACCCTTGGATAAGACTGATATTTCCGCTTCATTGAGGATTTTTGAAGAGAGGTTTCTCTAAAACGATGGCAAATGTCGGAAAAATCCTGTTTCCTTTCACTATCCTTCCGTCATCAAAAATAACCTTCAAACAAAGAATACCATCGCTAGCGCTATTTAAGATAAAATGAATATTACATACATGAATAAAAAACATTTTTTATGAGAAAAAAGTCTATAAGGCTGGTTAAAGAGTTGTAGTTTTCTTCATCTATTATACGGTATACAAATTTAATTAAGTTTTGCCTGTAATTGGGAAGTATTAATGCAATCTTATGTTTAAACTGACAGCGTACATAAGGGAGTGGAAAACACCCACCACTAGTTACTGTAAATGGACTAAAAATCATGCACCACAGAAAGAGACAGATTAATTTAAAAACGTTTTAAGAGCGAGGGAGAGAATTCACAATCTGCTTATATTAGGGACATCACACCACGCGAGGTAAGTTAAAGAGATTCTCAGAGGGAAAGTAAATAAAAATTTCTATAGCACGACTCCACGACAACCCAATTTCATACTGGTTATATAAGGCGAAAAGTCATTAACCTTTGACTGATCGGGGATATAAGGTATTAAATGACAATTCAGCATCAGCTGCCGGTATATAAGCAGCTAGTGTAGCTCATACAAATTATATATAAAACTACACACATAAGAGAATATTTGCCTTGGAGTAGTAACTGTGTTTCACATTATAACGAGGTAAGGTTATAAATATTATACACGAGGGGCTATTAAATACCAATGAATACTCTTTAGGATTGGTGAAAGTGTTATAGAAAAAGTAAACATAAATATTATTCGAAACCATAATATTAGAGCCAACAGAATCAAACAAAAAGTTAAATTTTGGAAGAGCATTTCAATTAAAAGACATTTTCAAAAAGAGGAAAGGAAAAATATGGTCTAGCGATATGAACCATGTAATTATGTAAGCAGCCTCACCGAGGCCGGTTACATTACACATCTTGAAACGACAATAATTTAAATGATGGAATTAGTAATGTATTTGTTTTTATAATCCTAACATTTAGTCATAGAGAAACTGTTATAATAAGCAATTATTTACAAATATTTTGTGTACAAATTTCAATAATCAACACTAATATTTCTGAAATAAATCTGTATCCACTTTAACAGCCATATGGACAAATTGAGGATCAAGCCAATATTAGTTTAAATATCATGTTAAAGCTATATGAAACTCTAAAATATAATTTTTTTTATAGTTTTAGAGATAATGAAAAATGGAAATAAAAATAATAAACTTAATATAAATTCCAAAGTGTTATCTCAATATACTTCAGCTATTTTAATGAAAAAATGTTTCTTCTACTATATTCACCATACTAAGTTCAGTTTATTTAATTTTCTTCGTTGAAACAAATATTAAATGTAAGTTATGTTTTTGTTACATGGTTATAACAAAATTATATTTTTATGAGTAATTTTTAATATCTGAATAACTTACATGTTAAAATTAATTATTTGGTTATCTACAGAGTTTACAAAGGAATGTTATTTTTAAAACAAACGTAAATGGATTACCCAAAGGGAGGAATTACAGCCAGATGTTCAGTTTACTAGCGGTAAACGTAAAGCTCCTGTTCACCCTAAACACAGCATATCATTTGACGGCCATCTGCAGCATTTTGTTCTGCGTAAAAAAAATATAAATCGCACTTGATTTTATAAAATGTTTAGAAACTGATGTTTACAATATTGTATTGCATATGATCGCTATATGTATATAGTTTTGGTTAATGGTCATTTTTGAGTCTGAGGATCATGATCCAAGAAAATGCACAAGAATAACCAGGAAGTTTTGATTTCGATTAAATTTTTTTGATTAAATAATATTATTAATGATTTATATATTTCAAACAGCTGATATTTATTTTATAGTAAAGTCAATATTCGATTCAGTTTACTTCAATCTCCTGTTTTGAGATTTGATGTACAATAATTCTCTTGTGCTAAACTTTATTTAACGGATTCTATAATTTTAATAACCTGTTTAGTCTTTTAATTTTTTTTATTTATTATTTAATGTGATTTCACAATTTTTAGTCCAATCTAAACGAATTAGGAATTTGTTTTGAAAATGAGAAAACCGATTTATACAGGTAGTGTTAGCTTTTTATAAACTGTTAATAAATGATAAATTTATTACTCTGCATATACATATTAATGACTTTTTTTCGGTAAATAAATTGTTTATCGTACTAAATAGTTTAATCAATATTTTATCATCTGCTTGTTCCTTATGTATTTTAAAACACTCTTAAACCATTGTAAATTGTACTAAATATATTCTTTATTCGTTTTATTTTGAAAGAAAAGCTAAAGTTTAGAATTAATAGTAACTATATGCTACAAGAATAGGTATACAATACTTCTCGAAGATTAGGATATACATTTTTTTATAGATATTAAATACCTTCCGCATACGTTTAAGAAAATATAAAACAGTATATGGCAATAAACACGTCAAGCTCTTAAAAAATATATACGAGAAAACGTAGTTTTTAACAAGAATATTCCTTGAGCTCACAGCTGTAAAAATAATTGCGCCTATAATATTACACAATACTGTATTGTGGTAAAGCAGTAGTCTCTTTCGAGTGTCACATTTTTTAAAAGTACAAATTTAAGGTGGAGTGAAATATTTATGTAGAAAGTATGGTCAAGTTATAAAGCACGCTTAGACACTGTGTGCAGTGTCATTTTAAATTAATTTCAAGTGCCTTATAAAATTTATATTAAATAAATAAAAAAACATTATGGTTGCCTGTAAAGTCGGTTTTACGGCGAAGATTTTACGTGACAACGTCTTTTTCTCGGTAGAATATTTATTGATATGAATATTATTAAATTGCACAATAGGAACAAGGAAATTGAATGAAAATAAGAATTGCACAAATTTTAACTATAGAAATATATTTTGTTTACTAAAAACATTGTACATAATTTGAAATTAATTAAAATTTGTTATTGTAGATGGTAAAGTTGAATAAAAACATTTACTAAAATTGGAATTTGAAATTCTTGCTAAACACAGTTAAATTCTAACTCCGCGCGTGGTGATTGGTCGGTTTTAGTTCGTTTGTTTTGTGTCGCATTAGATTATAGAACAGGTTTAAGAGGTTATAATTTGGTGTATTTTTAAATGTTCTTGACTAGCAATAACGCGCCTGTTTTCTTCTCAATCGACTGAGAATTACGATTTGATTGCAGAGTGATTGATGACCCAAACTAATAATTTACCTTAATCAATAATCAACATTTAAGTCCAATAGTGAATCGACATAACCTATGAAACTCAGTTTGCTCAACTTTTGTGTCAAATCTAACAATTAATCCAATCAATCACATAGGTTTTACGATAATGAAATATCTCAGAGTACAATTATTTAACCTTTATTGTTGTAGTTGTTGTAGAAATGACGGAATCTAAAGCACTCCCACATTTTCACGAATAAACATAGTATATCCAGGCTTTATCATCCCGTGCGGCGGACGCGCAACAGTTATCTGCTTTATACCCCGTGCGGAACCCGTTGCGGCGGGGCATAAAGCTATGACGGGCATCGATACAACGTTACCGGGTGTTACACTTTTTCATGACGTGACTCCTAGCAGCAACCTAATTTAAGACGTTGTCACGTAAAAACATAAATATTTTTAAAAAAAATTTTGGCATATGACCTTTTATTTAATTCTTACCTCTAGTCTAAAAACTTTACTACTACCCATCCTCTTAATTACTCAAAATCCTTACCTCCACAATATTTTAGGGAAAAAGTCAAATTTATCAAAAAGTTTTTTAAATCCTTCCTTATTTAACAATTGAGTTATTTGTTTTCGTTTATTAATTTTTTAATGAATCATCCTACTCAAAAAAAAACATCACTTTTGGATTTTGTGTTATACTCGTTTTAAAACGAGTATCTAATGATTCAAATCGTCAAAAATGTTAAAACATTCCTTACTATAAACGTGTTCATTACACGTAGTATATAGTTATATAACTAAAATATACATAATTTTAATGTTGTATGAATATATTTAATATACTTTTTTTCATTAGTAATATCCTATATTACTAAAACACCATAAATATTGCCTGTTACTGTTTCAAGAATATTTTATAGAGTTGAACGATGTTGATAGTGGTGTTAAATATTAACTGACACTTGTCTGCGATGTGTACATATAACGGCAAGAGGAAGACTAACTGGAATGTGCAATATCTGTTTAGAGCTGGATAACATAAATTGTAGATTTGCCTTGTTTCCTCCCTTTCTTTGTAATATTTAATTAAAATAGTTTACACTAGCACAATAAAATGCAATAGTTTATCGAACGTCAGGAAATTTCAAGCAGGATTTTCTGCCATACAAAGGTTGTTTGAAAGGAACTATGATACTTGGGATCTCTAATACTTAAAAAATGTAAAATTTATAGTAACATTAATTTCATAAAGTGGCCCGTCGATTAGTTAATTTAATAAGTATGTTTACGGCAATAAATAAATTTAGAACTAATGCATATTAAGGGTTGTAAAATCGGAAAGGTTATGTGTTAAACCATATATGGCATAAACAAAATCGTGAAAAAGTTAACTTGACAGGCCAAAGAAACAAGTTATTATACAACCATACGAACAGAAATACAATTTATCTTTCGCCCAAACTTAGCCAATGAATGTTATTCATTAACTTAGCAGTCATGTTATTCAACAACATAGTACGTTTTATTGTATTTCTTATTTTAATATTATAATATTTGTATCAATTAGTGGTTCATATCTTTAAAAGAAAACTATTTAGGTAATAACATTTAAAGAATAATTTCATTAGAGTAACCTAATGGCTTGAATTCACTCTGTCATTTAGAAGCATTGGTAAATGATATTTAATGCATCTTAAAAGTAAAACTTAACATTGAAAAGTTAGGTGGTAACTTGTATGTCAGAGGGATTTAAGTTTTATGGTATAACATTGTAGTTTAAATTTAAGGATATACGAGAATATTTACTTGTTGTATTATATAACATTCATAAATACTTATTTTTGTATTATTAGAAATATTCAAGTGATTTGAACCTTTTTAACCCTTATTTCAAATATAATGAGAGATCTGTTACAGTATATTTGTTGGTATTTGTCTATTAATGTGTTTAAAATTAGAATTAATATCATATCTTTAGTCCTGTGTTTTTATTGCACTGTATATACATACTAATCTATCCAGTTGCTATGCCTATTCCTTACTTAATATCTCAAAACTACTAACGAAATTTAAATATAATACAATTTTCTTTTTCTAAAGTAAAAGGATAAGAATTTTGCATGTATTTTTTGTAGTACTCTTTTGTATTTTGTGTGCCTTATTTATTGAAATACCATGATGGTAGGTATATAAAACTTATCTTGTACTGATCGTTGAGATTATAAATTATTCTTATATTTAAAACAATCCCTATAGAACATTTTTAATTCAGTAATAATGCTGCACAATCTCAGTTCCGTCAAATTAAAACTACTTGACAAGAAACAATACCTCAACATTCACCTACATTAGTAATTTAAGCGTATTCTTCTTCACTAATTTACATATTTGCACTCAAATACACAAATAAAAATTTAAAAACCCAATGTTGATCTAGGTAATCTATATTTCAGACCTTATAAAACATTTTTAGTACCAAGCTAGTGTGTATAGTACATGTTTAATTTAGTTATATGATTTGTTAATCTTATTTCTTAAACCCTAACCAAGAGTGCCTGAAGAAAAATTACTTGATTTTTTTAAGTTTAAAATTGTACATCTAACAAATATAAAATTTGTTATATATTGTTTATAACTTCTTAGTTCCATTTAAACACTTGTGTAGGCTACTCTACTAATACACATTGCTTTTAACACTAATAAAGTCACATTATAAATTCTAAGTCAGATTTGAAAGGAATAGAAGAATGTTTTGATTATCACATCGTATTTATAAAAATTTTTCAATGGAAATACAGTATCAACAAAGTTCAAAAAGCCACGAGTAAGGGCTGGGTGAATTGATTAGACGGCTTCAGATAATCGTGTTCAACCCAGAACAATGTCAGCTGATACAGTTTAACAAAACAGCTGTGCATGTGACAACGACTGATATTGCATCTCATGACTGAGAAATTCAGTTAGGTATGTTTAGTAGAGCAAATCAAATCTTTATATTTACCATCCATTTTTCAATTTGTTAAAAAAATGTCTATTGCTTTGTTCAATAGAGCAAATTAGATAGTTTGAATATCAGTTGAAATACTTGAAAAGACCTTTTCATCACTTTTGAATTTAATTAATGCAAAGTCTCCGGGAAGTCTCAACAAGGAAAAGTATTTTTGTTCATTAATAAGACTTACTTTAGCCGACGGATGTATATTTTGAAAAAGTTTTGTATATTAATTAATAGTTCTTTAGTGACAAATCCTTTTTAGTATATATTTTAATTTATTATATTAATTTTCAATTTTCTTTTTATTATTATTCTTTATTATAAAAATTTTGAATGGTTTTTTAAATATTTAACGTTTATTAGGTTAGGAACTTAACCAGAAGTAGTGCCCTGAATGTAATCTTTTGATGTAAAAAAACACATGATCTTTAGTGTATTCTAAAAACCTAAAGTATACGCCTACGCTGTGTCAGATATATAAATATAACAATCAACTGGTTCTGAAGAGATATTTAAAAAACCAATCTTTGTTAATACTCAGCTGGGTAATATTAGTGTAAAGCCTTTTTTTCCGGCAACATGGTAAACATTTACTCACTGGACATAAAAAAGCCTACAGATTTGTGGATTACATAAAATAAATACGAAACAAGTTAAATGCTAATTGAAGTAGACTTTTAAAGAACCAACACCTATTTAAGTTTACCCGGGGCTACAGTAAAAACGTTTTTTAAGGGCTCAAGGAATAACGTAAGATTGGGAAAAATGGCCTAATATGGAGGCCTGAAAGTCGAAAATTTGGTAATGAAAGTAGGCATCTGAAAACCAAGTATGTATATAATTTTTATAGTTTTTGGATTAACGGACAACGATATCTTTTGCAATGGCCATGTTAAATAATATTAACAAATATGCCATATCAGACATTAATGTGCAGTAATTTTGAAACATGAAATGATTCCCACTAACATGGTAAATGCTGAAATCCAGGTCCAGCTAGACTATGGTTGTGTACTTTTTTGAACTTTACAACCGAACGATTGAAATAATATGTACCATAACAATTTCTACTTCCAATTAAAAATTATTATAAGGTTTCTCTATTCACACTGCCATGTCCCCTCCCGCTGGCTGAGATTAACTGCGCCGTAACTAGTATTCCTTCAGTTTCCCGACTTTCAATAATTCAAGTTTTTTTTTTTATGGAGCTATTCATATAAAATAGTATGCTATTTCGCAAGGAGACAATTTTTTTTTTTTGGTCTATTTATCTGTGGTATTCATAAGAAATAATTTCACTCTCTAACTTTAGGGGCCCACGAAAACAAAAATCTTAAATTAAAATACCTTCTGAATCTTTATCAGGAAATAAGCTGTATCTTCCAATGACAGTAGAATCATTTTCAAGAAGTGTTTAAAATATTAATAAAATAAAATGGCTTAATCGACATTACCCTGTTATTTGATAAGAAATTGCGAGTAAAGCCG
>NW_025783414.1:0-29017 GCF_021130785.1 Homalodisca vitripennis | reverse complement strand
GCGGCTACGAAAAGGCTAAATAATGTTGACAAGGTGTATTATTTTTAATATATATTTGTTTTACTTTAGTCTACATTTACACTTTTGTATTACACTGTTTGAAATAAATAGATAATACATTATTGCTAATGAAATTGGTAATTATTAGTTCACAAATAGTATGTTTAGATTGCCATAAAAATAGATTATTATGTTGACAGACAGTAACGAATATTAAATCCTTGACCCTTAACCGATGTTCACCTAAGATATAAACTAATTAAAGACAAAGGAAATGTCTAGAATCGGTTGGTTCTTTCCACAATGTGCCCTGTGGCCTCGTTTCGTATTACGAGAAAACGAAAATTTGAGGCCGTTCTCTTACCTGTAGTTGTCTTTAAACACTTTACTATTCAACTGGCCCATCTAATTCCTGGTTACTTTTAGGTTGAATTTATTTATTTTGGTATAATAAATTAAGGTTTTAATGTTATTTACTTAATCACACAAAATTTAAAATTGAAAAGCAAATGGAATATACGATCATTTAATTTAGGTATTTGTGCAATGGCAAAATCCCAAAAGTTGATTGGTCGTGAATAAGTAATTCGAAGATAGTATTTCTAATAAAACAAAATCCTAAGGTACAGTATTACGGAAAAAAAAATATGCAATACCCCCATAAAATTGTACATTCTATTATACATAATTTTAAGGCGAATCGCACCATTCAGAGGACTTGCAAAAAACAGAGTAAAAAGTTATTTTAGCATTTAGTTAGATTGATAACCAAATCGTATATTATTTTATAGCATGATTTAGTATTGTAAAGCAACAAAAATGTATCCTTTCTTAGTATATGTAATTTTCGTGTTTACTAAACTCTTCTTTTGCCATTTATAAAAATTTATGGTGAATTATTGTCGTACCAATGTCCCTGTTTTTTTTTTGTGGTTTAATTTTCTCTTCAATTTTGGAGTGGAAAAATATGTAGTTAACTTACAAATTGACTCCCCAAATTGATCTTCGGAAATAACTTCAAACTTTGGGGGGTGGGGTCGTTTAAATTTTATTTAACTTTTTTTAAAATCTTATTATTATCCAGTCGAGGGTTTCCAAAACTCTTTTGAAATAGTAACCATTGTTTCTTCGTCTTCTTAAGAATTGAAAAGAAGTGCATTTGAAAAATAGTCACTCAATATAATATTTTTTTTGCACTTTCTTGTAATAAACCTCCAACTAGTTAACACCTTCATTTGCTACTACAAAAGATTAATCAGGTGTTTTTAGAAAGCGACAACAGGAAGCTACAGAATCCACTGGTAACGCATGCATAAGAGATACGCTCGTGCACAGCGTTGCCCATATTGCTCGCTACAACCGTTGTTATGATTTACGATGAATAAATGCAATTAATAAATAATACAAGTATCAAAGAGCAGCCGTAGATAAAAATAATTAAAGCGGTAATTTATGGTAATTTCATTATGCCATTGTACTTTTTCGGAGGGGACGCGCTTCCTCCACCAAACCATTATGGTATGCCTTTTTTAGTGTGTTTAAACTTAATTTCTTTTTACCGTTTATGTTCTTGAATTTAAAAATGTATTCCTGTTATTTTGTAATGATTTTTAATACCAACGGGCCTTGCGGTTTTTATTACTTTGGGAGGAGGTTTTAAGCTCGAATGAAATTGTTCAAATTCTGGTTTTTTGTGTTTGGTAGCCCCACTTAAATTAAATGTAATTTACTAAATAGCATAAATTGGAATTCTTTACGTAATAATAGTAAGAAATGGACGTTTGAGACAACCAACAAATATAAACTGAATTGATTAATAAATTCTGCAAACTATTAACAAATTTATATATGTTATTAGTTTTACATTGTAAATGATGTTTTTAATTGGCGATGGCATATGAAAAGAAAATATACATTTAATTAGAGTTAGATTGATTTTATTTTTATATCAAGCAATAGAACGAAACTGAATTATCTGATATCAGGTAACTTGATAATTGTTGACTTAGGCTCTTGACCATTTAAATTACATTCATGACGCTTCCGTAATTGCGGATCTTTGGTAAGGCTGTACAGTTCCGCATCTTCTTTAGGAGAAAAAATATTTTAAACAGGGCATATGTCCGAGCGCTTATTTTGATCTTTGACAGTTTAGTTGCCATCGAGAGATTTAAATTATTTATATTCTTTCTTCCGAGATATTTACAAATTTCAAAAACTTAGCTGGCGTTTATATTTACTATACCCCGTATCCAAATACTAAACATTTAGATTTATCTTGAAATAGTTTAAAGACATCTGGCTTGTTATTTATAAATAAGACTTATTAATTCGAGTAAACGGTAGTTTCCTGATATTAGTACTTATTTTACAGTTATAACGGTACTCTTTTTTACCACTATTGTACTCCATTCTATAAAAATTCCTATGGACATACTGAGAATCAATATCTGCCTCCTGCCATAGAATGTTGGGACGTCAGATGATAATAACGTCCCCGCACACTTGTGGCCAAATTAAAGCGCTCCTTTAATATTGACCATGTATGAATGAAAACATGGCACAGAGGTTTTGTCCACTGAAAGGAAAAAAAAATTTTGTCCTGTTTTGTGACGTTTACACCTGAGGTTACATCGGAATTGCTATCCTGACTGCTTGCTTCCTACTTCTATATCACACCTTTATAAACTTTCCTTCCTGCGTTCACACCTGATTACGTGGCATTCTATCCTGACTGCTTGCTCCTAAATCTATAACTACATCCTGTATAACTTCCTTCCTGCGTTTACACCTGAGTACCATGGCATTTCAATCCTGGGAAAACTGACTTGCTCCTAATCTATAACACACCTTTATAAGACTTCCCGTTCCTGCGTTCACTACCATGGACGTACATGGGCTTTCTTATCCTGGGTACTGCATTGCTCCTTAAATCTATAAACACAACCCTTTATAAAACATTCCTTCCCTGCGTTCACACACTGAGTACCGTCGGCATTTCTATCCTGGCTGCTTGGCTCCTCTAATTCTATAACACACCACCTCATTTATAAACTTCTTTCCCTGCGTTTAACACCTGAGTGCTATGGGCATTCTTTATTTTTGTTTATGTGTCTTTCTGACTGCTTGCTCCTTAATCCTTATAACATCACCTTTTATGTAACTTTCCTTCCCTAGCGTTCACACCTGAATACGTGGCATTTCTATCCTGAACTGCTTGCTCCTAATCCTATAACCACCACCTGTATAAACTTCCTTTCCTGCGTTTACAACCTGGAGTACATGTGCATTCAATCCTGGGACTGCTTGCTCTTACTAATCTATAACACAACCTTATATAAGACATTCCTTCCCTGCGTTTCACCCACCTGCAGGTTACATGTGACTTTCTATCCCTGTCTGCTTGCTCCTAATCTATTAGACACACCTTTATAACTTTCCTTCCTGCGTTCACACCTGAGTACGTGGCATTTTCTATCCTGGGCTGCTTGTTTCAATAGTCTATTAAACACACCTTTATAACCTTCCTTCCTGGCCGTTCACACCTGAGTACAATGTGCATTTCTATCACCTGGCTGCTTGTTCATAATACCTATAACACAGACATTTTATAAATCTTCCCTTTCCTGCGTTCACCACCTGAGTTACGTTGGCATTCTTATCCTGGCTGCTTGATGTCATAATCTATAAACACACCTTTATATATACTTCCTTCCTGCAGTTCACAGCTGGTGAGTACGTGACATTCTGTCCTGGCTGCTTCGTTCATAATCTATAACACACCTTTATAAACTTCCCTTCCTGCGTTCACAACCTGAGTTACGTGGCTGGACAATTCTGTCCCTGGCCTGCTTGTTCTATAATCTATAACACACCTTATAATAACTTCCTTCCTGCCGTTTTATCAACGCTGAGTAGCGTAGGCATTCGTGTCCTGCTGTCTTGCTGCTTGTTCATAATCTATAACACACCTTTATAAACTTTCTTCCTTGCGTTCACACCTGAAGTACGTGGCATTCTGTCCTGCCTGCCTTGTTCATTAATCCTATAAACAAACCTTTATAACTTCCTTCCTCCTGCGTTTCACCACCTGAGTACGTGGGCACTTCTGTCACTGGCCTGCTTGTTCATAATCTATTAACCACACCCTTTATAAACTTCCTTCCTTGCGTTCACCACCCACGACCTGAGTTACGTGGGGCAATTCTATCCTGGGCTGCTTTGTTCATAATCTATAACACAACATTTATAACTTCCTTCCTGCGTGTCACAATCCTGGAGTTACGTGGGCATTTTATCCTGGGCTGCTTGCTCCTAATCTATAACACACCTTATATAACTTCCTCCCTGCAGTTTAAACACCACCACCCCCCCACCCCCCCCCCCCCCCCCCCCCCCCACCACTCTTGCCCCCCCCGCTGTCTACGCTCCCCCCCCCCCCCCCCCCCCCCCCCCCGCCCCGACCCCCCCCCCCCCCCACCTCAACCCCACCCTTTCCCTACTCCGCCTCCCTTGAGTACGTGGCATTCTGTCTTGGCTGTATTTGTTCATCCCCCCAATCTCTATAAACACCACACCTTTATAACTTTCCTTTCCTGCGTTTACAAAACCTGAGTACGTTATGGCATTTCTTGTCCGCGTGGAACTGCTTGTTCATAATCTTATAAACACACCTATTATTAACTTCCTTCCTGACTCGTTCACGCGACCTGGAGTACGGTGGCATTCTAATCCTGGCCTGCTTGCTCCTAATACTATAACACACACTTTAAACTTCCTTCTTGCGCTTCACACACTTGAGTTAAGTGTGCACTTTTCTGTCCTGGCTGCTTGTTCTTATCTAGAACACAACCTTTATAAACTTACTTCCTGCATTCCACACCTGAGTTACGTGTGGCATTCTGTCCTGGCTGCTTTGTTCATCAATCTATAACACACACCTTTTATAACTTCCTTCCTGGCATTCACGACCTGAGTACGTGGACTTCTGTCCTGGCTGCTTGTTCATAATCTATAACACACCTTTATAACTTCCTTCCTGCGTTTCACACCTGAGTACGTGGCATTCTGTCCTGCCTGCTTGTTCATAATCTATAATAAACCTTTATAACTTTCCTTCCTGCGTTCACACCTGAGTACGTGGCATTCTGTTCCTGGCTGCTTTGTTCATAAATCTATAACACACACTTTATAACTTCCTTCCTGCGTTTACACCTGAGTACGTGGCATTCTGTCCTGGCTGCTTGTTCATAATCTACAACACACCTTTATAACTTCCTTCCTGCGTTTACACCTGAGTACGTGGCATTCTTTCCTGGCTGCTTGTTCATAATCTATAACACACCTTTATAACTTCCTTCCTGCGTTTACACCTGAGTACGTGGGCATTCTGTCCTGGTTTGCTTGTTCATAATCTATGAACACCTTTATAACTTCCTTCCTGCGTTTAGTTCCTTACAATAGATTACGGTCAACAGTTTTGGATTAGGTATATAATTCTTGGTATTGTATAAAATTTGTATTAAAACAAAAACTAATATAATTTCTTAATAGCTTAATTTGACCTAATTTTCCACTAGTAACAACTTTGTGAAATTTATATATTAGTTAATGTATTATAGATATAGTAGTTAAAGTTTGGATCTATATATTTTATGTTAAATAGAAGATTTAGCCATCACTCTAGGAAAAATTGTGTGTTAATGTCCTCCAAAACAGGCTTTGCCTTGGTGGTTTAGTTATTTTTCTCTATTAAAAACGTACATTTTATATTTTGTATTTATATTGTACATTAGTAGATATTTATGGTAATATTGGATGTATACATTGTTTCTGTACAACTTCTGTAATATAATTTGAGAAAATAAAATCGTTATTATTATTATTACTTATATTATGCAGAATTTATGTATAAACTCTAAGTAAAATCATGAATATTATTGGCATGTACATCAGACATTACAGGAGTAGCGTCAATCGAAGTAATTAAGGGCGTTTAAAATCACATGAATGTGTGCTTCTGTCGGTTAAGGGGTAAATCGCGTACTTTGTGGTCTGAGGTCTCGTCATTCGGACCCTGGAAACACTTGATAAGGCTATTGACTCAGTGATAAGCTTACCACGGCCTCTCAGAGCGACACGGACCAGCCATTTGGCTTATACAGCTTCTAAAAACGAACATTCATTACTGCTGGGGTGATTTTTATTACTTAGCTAATTATAAGTCTAAAGGATAATTATTATATATTAAGCATATAATATAAAATATACCCTTTAAAACTTAAGAAAAATTTTTATGAAATTGGATATAACCATTATGAAATAGTATATTGGGAGTAAATTACTAGTAAGTAATTGTAAACTTTAGTGCTGAAAAAGAATTTCTTGCGTTACCTTACTCAAATAACATCATGTGTGAAAAATGTTGATATTTTGATGAAATATTGGTAGAATAACTTATAATATAATTTGTTTTCTTCTAATATATTGCTATATATTCATATGGTCCTACCAAACAATTAAATTACTAAATTATGCTTTTTATGAATATTTTAATTGTTTTAGATTTCACTTTTGGCTAAAGCAAGACCTTTGCTGCAATTTAATGTATGATTCATAGATTATATAGATTACAACTTATTAACCTTAAAACTTGTACACATAAATAAAAAATATTTTAATAACTCGTTGATCTTAGTCAATATTTAAATTTACTTTAAACATAAAAAGGTTTATCAGTAGGTTTTCTATCGTTTTATGCTATATTAATTAATTGTATTAATTATTATTAGTATTATTAACATACAACAAAGAACAGAAAGAAATACAGCAGTGAATGAAAAGGGTTCAAACATACCCAATTTATTAATTATTTTTGTATGTATTTAATACAATATAGTTTATGTATTCCACCTTTTATAAAATATAATGATGGCAAATGTAAAAAATCCTGTACACCTTCCAGACCTTCTGAATTTAGAATCGCTTTGCTAATTATAACAGTGCAAGAAATAATATAAATAAGGAAAATGTTTTACTCAATTATTTTAAATAAAATCAATAACAGGAAATAATCAATCAAACAGGTTAGTTAGTTATCGAGATAAAGTTAAAGTCTGACCGAAAATAAATTCTTTAGCCCCTTGACTTATACGCTTTATTAGCGCCCAGCCAATAATACCAGGATATCAGTGTGATTACTTATATTTGATTTACTTTACGCTTATCACTGATATGCAAATGTGTCAAATACATACGATATATGTGAAAGATGAATCTAGAGTTTTCTCTGATGTCTATTCTGAGAGTCGAGTTTGAAGGAAGGCATGACAAATACCCCACCTGTGAGTGATTCCAGGGACAAGCATTTCTGAACGGCTCCCTGCGGGGCACTAGCCTCTGGACTCCGACGCTCAATAACGTATTCACGGTGCCCTCTTACATTGAATTTACTCTTTTATTGTCATTCACATACAAATTGTATAAATTAAATTGTATGAATGCCCAGAATTTATAAGACCTATTAAAATTTTGATATATTTAAGGTATTTTTTTTTTTATTCTTAATTGCATCAACACCAACAAAAATAAAGTTATAATTATTGTTTAACCATTTTAACCACACTCTTTTTATATAATAAGTGCTTTTCACAACTTATAATATTTATGCATTTTTGAAATATATACTTTTTTTACACCAATGTTTGTTTAACGAGTACAAAGAATTCATCACATACGATATGGGCATTTCAGCGGTGAAACTCTCATTCATTCAAATTGAGATCTATGTCTTTAGGTCGAGTAATGTTTCGATCAGCTATTTTTTGTATTTAGTATAAAAATTATTATCTCAAAAAAATGTTTACGTTAAAAAGTCACACTGCTCATACGCTTGAAGAGGTAAGTAGAACATAAAAAATAACAGTTTTTTTCTTTAATGTTAACAAAATGGTCAAGTTGCTCCAAGGAAAACGGTCAATGCATAAGCAAGAACGATCACGTATAAGGTACGCTTGCACAAGCAGAGAGGAGCAATCATTTTTCATTTCTACAGGCATCAGGCATATTACATAAGTTATCAAACAATGACAAGACACCAACTCTTTTGAAATTTTTATATCAATTATAACGATACTTTTTTTCAACGAAATCCGTCAACTTGTAAGCTAGCACGAGCAGTTTAAATATACGCCTGTGCCTGTACTAGCCAGAAGCAAACAGACAACTGATACCTCTTTGAAAACAAACTGTGTCTTGTTTGGCGTTAATCATATAAACATACAAACAGCTGTGGCTGCTAGTAGGCATAATTTCAAACAAAAAATGAAATAAAAAAATGGTTGTGAAATGTAGCCGCTAGATACCATTTTGCACTTCGTAAAATAACTGTAATTTGTAATTAACTATTATATATGTGTGTATAGTTATTGCTTTCGTCTCTTTGATCTATTACCAATCAGTTCTTGATACAAGTACTTTATCGTTACTACAAGTAGCGTTTATCTTACTATGGATTTCACGGTTACAATTTACATTAGCAAAATACACTTTTAATAACATAACAAATTTAGTAATAGATTTTATACTGTATAAAACTATAGAATGTGTAAAATAGTAGTATTTAAAAAGTAATCAGGCTATCAGAGAAATTCTGAAACTACATGTGGTTGCCTAGAACTTAGTATAATCACAGGATATGTGTACGGCATACAATGGTCACGTGATACAGGGAGATGTGCTAAAGGATTTCTGTGGGGTATCGTTGTGACAGATGGATTAAGGCATTGCCTCACCTGCGAGCGGTTTCATGGAAGTGAGGATTGTGAACCGCTGATAACGGATCTGGACGGTGCAACGGAACGTCGGAATTATTAACTTTGCGTAGACTTTTAGTAGAAACAAAAATTATAAAGGTGAAAGTAATTAATGATGGAAAATTTTCTATTTATTTTTCTCTTTTTAATTTATCATTGTCAGTTGTTATTTTATTTTCGATAGTAATTAGCAGGTTTCTAAATGTAAACTAAACATAAATAAACAATTGTGACTATACTTACAAACCTGGGCTTTGTGTCATATTTAATTAGTGATGGCTATTTATCAATGTAAACTCCGTTTTTTATAATTCGTAAGAGGTATCGTGAGTCTTTAAAAGATGTTATGTTTATTAAATATGTTTAACTTGAGTTTTAAATATTTCAATTTAAATACATTTCCCATTTATTTCGAGTTCGAATAGTAATTAACAGATTTTATTTTGTTATATGCTCAGACACATGTGAATATTGTTTTGTAGACAAATAAGGACACCAAACGTAGGGTCGAACTGTATGTATTATATTTTAAAAAACTTACTCTTTTACAAAGATTACAAACTAAATATAAATGTATTAAAGGCCTTTATTGTTTTCATATTTGTTCTCATTATGTGAAATTATGAGCCATGACGCAATGTATTCTCATATTATAGACCAAAAAGTAATTTTAGAACCTGAATTATATATATATTGGGGGATACTATGTAGTCAGAATTAAAGAAAGTATAAAAGTAAAATTTACTTTCATCTCAAAAGTTCTTTCCATAAATAGGCATTGGATAACAAACATTAAATGTTACTGTATATAGAATCGTAGTAATACGAGGAAATTCATTTTACCAAGAAACATTTTACCATAAACTATGTTATATTCTATGGTATCTGTACATACAATTACAGTTATTGTCAAACTTATATCTATGTAATATATTTACTCCATTTCATGTTACAATTAAAATAAATAAAATGTATGTCATAAATTCATCACTAGTATTTACATTACCAATGGAAACTGAAATTCTGCTGGAAACAAATACGTACAAAGGGGTAATAAAATGCAAATAGGACACGAGCGGTTGGTAAAATAATAAAGAGATGATGTTAAAAGGTCGGGGTTTCAATTTATAGATAGGTTGGGAAAAACACTTTGACAGTATAGCCAGAGACTGGATGACACTTCAGACTACGGGCAATATACCACTTGTAAGGTGAAGTGAACGTCTTCACTAATGTACACTTGAACGTGCCTCATCACCTTCCCTATTGGTACATTTTTCATTTAAATTATAAGAAACCATAAATATGTATAAAAAATAAAGAACAAATAATGCAACTAATAGTATTTTACACATATGCCATATTATTAAGTAACATACAGTAGTTCTTTAATATACATATAACATAACATCTTCATTATAACATAATATAATATAACATCTTCAAAAAGTAGTAGTAATGTAATCTGATGGAAACTAGACTGTTGGTTTCCGCAACTTTTGTGTTCAAAGTCAGTGTACATGTATAATCAAACTGGTTGGTGGTATTCCAAAAGGTTACTGTCATTGATGATAATTCATTCCCAACTTTCGCATCATATTCGCCCTCATTCCACGACTAAGATGCCCAGCAAACAAGTGGACCTCAAAATTAACATGACTTGTCAAACCTGCTATAAATAATGATAAATGAATTAGCGTCATGGATACTTTGTGAAAACAATAGGGTTTCAGCGCGCATAAGTTGGTTTTTTGTTAAGTTTTATTCAAAAATTACAACAAAATTTTACGTATCGGTCTCTCATAAAATTCATACGTTATAGTTTTGCTTGTGCAATAAAAAATGTAGTTTTTGTCATTAACTTATTTTACAACTTGCAAAATTTGCTCAGATCTTATTTGAGGTATTTTTACTATGTCTAGAGTGTCTCTTAACAGATATCAATCATCCACATAAAAAGATCTTGTACTACTTATAAATAGTGAAACAAATTAATACGTAAATATTACAATTCAAATTAGTTTAAGGAATATTTAAATGTTTTTAATAATGGCCCTTTGTCATTTCAAAGAGTGAGTGATATTACGTACATAATTACTTAATAAGGATATAACCGTATTCATTGTTCACTTACTATTAACCGGTTCATAAAAAGTAATGACATTTTCTTTCAAAGGGAAAGTGAAAAGTTGTAAGGCGACAAGCCCCTTCCAAGAATAAAATAAAAGAAGTAGACGTAACAAAGCGAGTGTCATGTTGATGCTCTCGAGACTTTGGTTCATAAAACTACTGTCACCCTTTTTAAGAGTATCGAAATATTAAAATAAATATTTATTTCACATTTCTATCAAATTTATTTTCTTATTTTATTGCTGGAAAGGATCAGTGTTTGACACAATACACGTCAAGTTTGTGGTTTAATTAATATGGGTGCCTGTCACCCGTGATACCATTGAGAATAGAGTGTCATACCTTAATTAGTGCAACATGAATGGAATTATTTTACTTATGACATGTTTTTATTGGGTATATGAATATATGTACATACATTTACTGTACAATTGTATAATATGAACACATTTTTTATACCTTTTCTTTATATTAGATCCTACGTCCAAAATTGATTTGGTATGTTTGTTATAAATTCAGAAGTAGGAAATAATAAAGAAAAACCACAAATATATTGTGAAATAATTTAAAATACAAGTACAATTTTGATTAACTTATTAGATGCCTACATATATTAATCACATTTTTACATTATGTGTACTATGTCAGTTTAAAGAAAAAGTAAGGTATGTGCTCAACTTTTTTAGTTGAAATTAATTATTGAAAAAAACATTATTTTACACATTACGATGAAAAAAAAGAGAATTATTTATTTCATGTAATATAAACTCTTTAATATAGTTTAGATTTTTTATCAAGTCATCACCGTTAGAAAATGACCGGAAATTAGGATGACACAAAACATCTGGTAAACTTGAGTTTATGGATGGTGAATACTCTAGATGGGAATAGTCTTCTTCCTGTTTGTTTCCATTTAAACTGTTCTGCTGCCTCATTTGTTACTGTATCCTTGTGTATAATTTACCAGATATCAAACTTTTCCCATAGTAAGTAATTTATAAACTACCCAGCTCACGAGTGATGACAGTTTGTAAGCAAGATCAATTTCCTTTTTTATATTTCATCTGCGGGTTTAGAAAATTAGTATTTATATACTTAAAGAAACGTAATAGTGGCTCTATATCGTGTAAAACACACAATATATGTAAAGTCACAATGCAAAGATATTGAATTCAAAACTATAATTTTTGTACACAGTTATATATACGACTAAAGCCATGTACGAAGAAGAATTTAGATTATAATATATTACTATTATTAAAAATTATATATATTATAATTATAACTATATTATTAGGAATATAAGTATATTTCGAAGCAAGAAAAGATAAGAAATGATAATGAGTTATATAATACCTAAAGCTATTGTTGTGCTGATTAGTATTAATCGCACTATGCGTAACTGTCATTTTACACGCCAAAAATGTTAACACTGAGAAATATCTGCAGTTTAATTTCTTGCCCTAGTACATACATGTAGTTAAAAAACGTCAAAACAGCGTTGTTAATACTAAAACAAATAAAACATATAGGTATTACTTTTTTACATCACGAACATTTCCATAGTAGAAACGTTATTGTACATTTCCCGTAAGTTACACTACTTTCGAAACATTGCAAGAATACCCATTTTAGTGCTAGGATCTGCTTGTTTACTAACAATGGTTTGTGCATAAAAGCACTTGTAACTACTGTTTAATACACAAGGTGTTTATGTGTACAAAAGTATTATGGCATAATTATTTATTAAATTTTGTTTCAACATTTCAACTTCGTATTTAATTCTAGTAATGGCAAGGTATAATTATTGTAATCAAATATTAATAATTACATTTTTAATTTAATGATGAATTTTCTTATTATTTCTACTAGTAGCAGGTTATACTTATGGAAAACCAATTTAAATATATATATATATATATGTGTGTGTGTGTGTGTGTGTGTGTGTGTTGTGTGTGTATGTATAAATAAAATATATATATATTTATATATATAAATTTATTTAAATTATATATATATATATATATATATATATATATAAAGATAGATAGTAATATGGGGTTCCTGGCGCACTTTCGGAGGCCGACCGAAAAGCAATGTAAAAATACTGTTCAATGTACCATAAAGGAAGCTGAGAAAATAACACAGCAAATCTCAATTGAAAAATTAACCGAATCTACAGTCGTTCGTCTCCAAAAGCGATTGGTACATTTACTATCTTACTCTGTGGAATGAAAAATTAACCGAATCTGAGCTTCTACTTTCTTAAGCTGTGCTTTGTAAAATGTTGTCAAATCTGCTACGAATAAAGGAAAAAAATCTTCAATGACAGTCGAGGTGTGCTACTACAGACCGACCATCACGATTAATCGCTTCGCCTGCGTCATATCCGTAGTGATATCCACGCCGTGAGAGGCGCAATCGTTGGTTTTACAAGCACCATTTAGTTAAATAAATTTTTCTATCTACTAAATGGAGCGCGATAAAATATCATGTCCGTTCTGCAAAATAGAAATTTTAAGAAAAAACTATGATCGCCATTATAAATTCTAAAAGTCATGAAAAAAACAAAGCAAATTTACAATAATGAACTAAATTATTTAAGACAGTGGGCTAGAGAAAATAAAAATTGCCGATCACGAAAAACATGTTTAATATTGAGAAATTACGTGAATTAAAGAGAAATTTCAAAGTTGAAAAGAAAAATCTCGACCTATTTAATGATGAAAAAACTTCATTCAATAGCTGAAAAAGTTGGCTATCGGTACTAACGATAAAACCAAGTCTGAAATGATCGAAGAAATTGATTAAAACTCTTAAAGTAAAATCCGAAAAATATCATTGATGTAGAAGTTTTATCCTCAATACACGGTCTTTTCAAGCAATACATTTTAACAAAACTTGAACGACAATTCCATGTCAATTTACAAATATCTTTCAATTATTGCGGTCAGAAATTAAAAGTTTAATCGAGAAATTTCAACAAAATGTTTAAAAATATGAAGGGCTATCTCTCTTTTGGAATGTGAATTACGAAACGAACTTTAGTGAATGGTGAACCGCAAACATGTCTAATGTATTTTACTATCAAAGCAGACGAAATCTTTGACGCGTAAACGACTTTATTACTAAGCAATTTAATAAATTAACACATCGAGAACAAACGAATAATCCAAATAAAGGTTCCGGATGGACATTTAAAAGTTGTAAACAACTAGTTTTGAGCCTTAACAAACACGAAATGATGAATGCAGGATCATACATCGATTTACCAAAGAATATCAAAGATAAAAAAGCTTGTATAAATATAAAAAAATAGAGATGATTTTTGCTTTATTTACTCAATAAGATGTGCTATTGAAAAACCAGAAAGAGACTGTGAACGTGTAAAGCAATAACGAAAAATTTGTGAATGACGAAATATTTTCAGGTTTTGAGTATCCAATGTCTCTGAAAAGATATACAAATATTTGAAAAACGAAGCTACAATTCACAAGTATAAGTATCCAACAATGTCTATCAATGTCTACAGTTTTGATGAAAATATTAACATTGTTCCGTTACAAATTTCTGAAAAATATGACGCTGAAAACAAACATTGATTTATTTGTATGTTAAACAAGATGATAAATCTCATTATGTTTTGATAACCGATTTAAATAAGCTTGTTTCTTCGCAGTTGTCTAAACATAAAGAAAGAAAATTTTTGTGTAGAAGATGTTTAAGCCATTTTTTACAAATCTGGAGATTTAACAGATCACTTAGAAATTTGTAAAAATCATGAAGTTTGTAAGCCAATTATGCCAATTTCCAGGTCAAACAACTAAATTTACTAATTTATCAAAAGAAAATTTAACCATCCGTACGTAATTTATATGGGACTTTGAGAGCATATTAGAAAAAAAATTCCGGACATGCAAGAACAATCCACAAAGATCGACTACAAACCAAGATTCAGAGGCACATTCCTTATGGTTTTACTCTATATTTAGTGTCGAATGTGACCAATCGCATGTACAAACCGATATGTTATCGTGCCAAAAATGAAGAAGATTTGAAAAACGTCCCGACAAAATTGTTTGAAGAACTCAATAAATTATCGAAATACATAGCGAAAAAATATAATTTTAAGAACATGAAACCTATGAAATTGACAGAAGAAGAAGAAATTTCGTATCAAAATTCAAACGTTTGTCATATCTGTGAATGGTCCTGCTTATGATGTTGGGTCAATTCAGTATGGTTTTACTCCTGATAGTTGGAAAGATAAGAGTTATAATAAAGTGAGAGATCATTGTTCATTTAACCGGCAAGTTTCGAGGCGCAGCTCATGCATGTTGCAATCTAAATTTGAAATTTCCTCAGAATATTCCCCGTTTTTCTGCCCACAATATGTCAAATTACGATACTCATTTGTACATAAAAGAATTGGCTAAAACAATATGGAAATGTTGATTTGATTGCAAACACCGATGAAAAAATATATAAATTATTCTGTAAATTCTGGATATGGCTATGGAATTCGAAGGTGATAAGCCAAGAAAATTCATCAAGTTTTCGTTTGTAGACACGTTCAGATTCATGGCCGCGTCTATAGAAAAGTTAGCTAAAAATCTAAAGAGAGAAGACTTCAAAAACATACAAATCATTTTTATACAAGATGGACTGAATGAGATAATAGAAAGACAGCCAAATGACGACGACGAGATTTTTTAAAATTCTATCTGGAAAAGGAATATTTCCCTATGAATTTATCGACAGTATTGAAAAACTTGAATTACACAGAAGAATTGAGAATTCAAGATTTCTATTCACTTTTGACAGATGAGAGCATATCTGAGAAAGATTTTCAACACTACTTAAATGTTTGGAACAAATTAAAAGAGAAAAATCTAGGAAATTACTCTGATCTCTATAACATTCAAGATGTTCTATTGCTCGCTGATATCTTTGAAAATTTTAGGAATATTTGTTTTGAATTGCTATAAACTCGATCCGGCACACTATCTAACAGCTCCCAGTCTCGCATGGGACGCAATGTTAAAATTAACGAAGATAGAATTACAATTAATTAGTGATTATAATATGTATTTTGATGATCGAAAAAGGTATTCGTGGAGGTATTTCTCAATGTATTAAGCGATATGTGAAAGCAAATAACAAATATTTAAAAGATTTTGATAAGACAAAGCCCGAAAACTATTTACTCTATCTCGAATGCAAACAACCTTTATGGGTATGGCCTCATGCAAAGTTTACCCCATACGGCGATATCAAGTGGATGGATCCTAAAACGTATACAAAAGAAGAGTGGAAAGAAACAATTTTGGAACTCACTGGCGACGAAGATTATGGCTATATTCTCGAAGTCGATCTTGGGATATCCAAACAAATTTACACGAACATCACAAGGAATTTACCTCTTGCTCCAGAACATTTTAAAAACAAAACTTTGCACAAACTCTACTGGATAAAATTGAATACGTTGTTCATTCGAGAAAATTTGAAGTTCTATTTGGAACAAGGTATGATTTTGAAACATGTGAATAGAGTTATTGCATTCGATCAGAAGCCTTTTATGAAAGAATACATTGATTTTAAACACAAACATGAGAACCAAAGCTACAAGCGACTTTGAAAAGGGACTTTTATAAGCTGATGAACAACTCAGTTTTTGGAAAAATCTATGGAAAATGTGAGAAACAGATGTGATATTAAGCTTGGAAATGAAGAATTTTCAATGAAACAAGCTAAGAAAACAAATTTCAAATGCTTTAACATCTTTGACGACAACTGTATAGCGAGTCAACATGTACAAAACAAAAGGTTAAATTTAACAAACCGATTTACATAGGATTTTCAGTTCTCGACCCTCTCAAAATTTGCTAATGTACGGAGTTTTATTACAACAAATTAAAAGAAGTTTGATCCAGGATTTGAATCTGTGTTACATGGATACAGACAGTTATTTTTCTAGAATTGAAACGAGATCCTTTTAAAATTATTATAAAGAAAATATAGATGACTTTGATACAAGTGATTATCCAAAAGATCATGAATGTTTCACTACTAACAAATAAGAAGGTAATAGGGAAATTCAAAGATGAGTTAAATAGCGAAGTTTTAGAAGAATTTTGTGGCTTAAGGTCTAAGATGTTACTCGTACAAATATCTAGATAAAAACCCAGTTAGGTGTAAAGGGATTAAGAGAAGCGTTGTAAATAAAAACAATAAATATCGAAAACTTGAAGAGATGTTTGTTCGAAGATAAAGAAGAATTTAGGGAGATGACAGTCATCAAAAGTTATAAACATGAGTTGTACACTGTTACCATAAACAAGCTGGCACTGAACGCTAAAGATGATAAGAGAATTGTCCTAGAAAATAAGATCGATACAGTACCGTATGGCTATGAAGCAAAAATCTGATATATTAGACGAAATTAAATAAACTTGGAAACTTTGATATGTAAATGGAAGATGATTTAATTCACTGTCACAAAGTGTAAAAAGAAAACGAAAAAATATAGATTCTAAAATTGTTTCAAACTCAAAACGGATTGTATAGAATTGCAGCAAAATGTTCAAAATGTAAGACAAACAAGAGTAAGTTTATAAAGAATCCAAATCCAAAACCCTGTTAAGCAAGAATTGAAGACTAAAGATGAGATAGAGATTGAAGCTCGAGAAATTCATGCACCAGTACGAAAAAAGTTTAAAAAACAAAAAAGAGAAAAAATTATAACAATAGGAATTGACGATTTATGGGCAGCAGATTTAGTTATAATGTCTAACTATTCAGATCAAAATGATGGATTTAAGTTATAATGTTAAATGTTATTGAACTTTCTCAAAAATATGCTTGGTCAAGAGCTATCAAAAGAAAAAACGGCAAGGATATTTCAAAAGCTTTCGAAGATATAGTAAAAGACGCGATAAAGATCAATCACAAACCTCCAAAACCTACTTCATACAGATAAGGGTTTAGAGTTTAAAAATAAAGAATTTAACGATGTTTTGAGGAAATATAACATTAAGATTTATCATACTGAAAACGAAGAGAAATCAAATATTGTAGAGAGATTATAAACAGAACTCAAAACGAAAGGATGAAAGTAATTTTTTGAGATTAATAAAAACTTTAATGGATCGATATTCTTCAAAAAATATTAAACAATTATAACGATACAGTTCACAGCACAATCAAAATGAAACCGAAAGACGTAGATAAGGATGCAGAAAAGGAGTTATTAGAGACCGTTTTCAAGTATGTTCCACCTGAAATTCACACGAAAAACTAAATTTAAAATCAATGATCATGTAAGGAATTGTTAGTAAAAAACAAACATTTTCGAACAAATTATAAGAACAATTGGTCAAGAGAAATCTTTGTGATTTATCAAATTAATAACACAGATCCTGTAACTTATAGTATAAAAGATTTAAATAATGAAGAAATAACCGGAAATTTCTCATGAATATGAATTGAGAAAGTCAAAGCTGTAATTTTTTCTATATAAATGGCGCGCATCAAAAGAAATGTTACAAAGTGCAAAGAATTTAAAGATTTAAATGAATTTTATAAAGATAAAAATAGGAAAGATAGAATGCATTATAATTGCAAAGATTGTGAAAGGGAATATCATAAAGAATTATATGATAAAATAGAAAAATTAACTTTGGAAGATAAAGAATGTCTTAAATGTAAAGAAACTAAAAAAAATTTCAGAGTTTTAATAGTGATCACTATAGTAGAGATAAGAAAGACTCATATTGTAAAGATTGTGTAAAGAAGAATCACCATAGATTATATTATGAAGATACTCAATGTGAATGTGGAAGAACTATAAAATGGTTAAATAATTATCAAAAACATTTACAAACCAAATTATCATAATTCAAGAGTTTAACATTTTCATCGTGTAATAATTTTTTCCTATATAAATGGAGTCTCAAAAGAAATGTACAAAGTGTCAAGAAGAGGAATAGAAAAAGACTGTTATTGTAAGGAAATTATACGTTAAAATGGACAAATTAACTTTAGAAGAAAAAAATTGTTACTTTTGTAAAGAAATTAAAAAATATTTCTGAATTTAATAACTGGCAGTATAGTAAAAGATAGAAAAGATGCTTTTTGCAAAGATTGTGCTAAAAAAATTTTCAGCGAAAAAAGTTATAAAAACGAAAATGCCGCTTTGTGAATATGAAAAAAAATTCTACGATGGTTACCTAGTTATGCTAAACATTTACAAAACAAAATATAATAAATCGATGAGTTTTTAGTAAAATTTAGAAACATTTTCATCGTGTAATTAGATATTCTATAAATCAGTCGAGATTCTGCCATATTTGTAGTAAAATGATTTTCCGTTTGTTATAAAATATTCAAAGATTCTTTCATTTGGTTATACAGATTGATAGAATTTGGTTCGTCATCAATGAACAAAATCTCTAATTCAGGATAATTTATTTTTAGATGTTTTAATCGGTTTGGTATTTCTCGTTTCTGAGCTCTGATAACGTAATAAGGCCATTCCCACATGTGATTCTTCTTAATTAACACAAAAAACATGGTGTTTTTTTTTTCTTATCAAAATCTTTTACATACCATATCTCTCTTCATTAATTCCATTCGCAATTCTTGATTCTCTATTTTTCAATGGATTTCATTGACCTGAAATTTATGTAAACTGTTTTATTTCATCTTTTAAACTGCTTATTTTCGTTTTTCAAGTTTGTACACACCAAATTTACGAATACTTGGTAAAACTTCTTCTAAAAACCCAATCTTTGAAACATTTCTGCTATTTTCATTTTAGATTTCAAGATTAAAGAATATATGCCTGCTTCATTGATGAAAACAGTGTTTTTTTTTGAAAGTGTTGAAGGTAAGAACGATTCGTTCCCCCCCCCTTCTGAATCTATGTTATCGTAGCTTTTTTTATATTTGTCTTTAACGTGATCTCTAATCGCTTTCATCGTTATTTTTAAATTCCAATATTTCTGCAAGTATCTTTTTGCTTTAAAACCAAAATTCATTATTTTCGTCAACAAATGTTAAAATTTCTTTATTATTGAATTTGAGTAGATTCACAACTGACTCCATTTAGATAGAAAAGAAATTTAACTAGTAATTTTTTTATTTCGAGAATAAAATCCAGATTCATTGATGAAAACAGTGTTTTTTTTGAAAGTTTGAAGGCGGGGGGCGAATCACCCCTACCTTCAGAATGTATGTTTTCGAAGCTTTTTTTATATTTTTCTTTGACATGTTCTTTAATTGCTTTCTTCGTATCTTTATATTCTAACACCTCTGCAACATCTTTCGCCTTAAACCAAAATTCATTATTTTCGTCAACAAATTTCGTATTTATACATTCAAAAGTTGTTTTCTTGAAAATTTGAAGGTAAGAACGATTCGTTCCCCCCTTGATTCATCATTCTTTCGACAATCTTAAATATATTGTTGTTTTTTACTCTCATTATTTAATAAATTTCCCTCAGAGTCTTGAACAGTTAAGACGATTTTTTTGAATTCT
Organism: Homalodisca vitripennis; assembly: GCF_021130785.1. Taxonomy (NCBI): domain Eukaryota; kingdom Metazoa; phylum Arthropoda; class Insecta; order Hemiptera; family Cicadellidae; genus Homalodisca; species Homalodisca vitripennis. The sequence goes on along the minus strand of NW_025783414.1, from coordinate 8,536 downwards.
TTTCATATTTTTTCTAATTGGAATATAATCGATTTCATTCGGGTTTTTCACTGATTTTTGATCCATAAGCAACATTTGGGTAAAAAGTGTACAAAATTTCCGATTCATTTGTGAAGATGTTCGGTATGATTTTCAAAACTAGGTTCAACGAGATTACAATGTACTTCAATTACATCAAACGGTCTAAATTTTGGCGTTTTATTTCCTAAATATACCTGATTTGGCTCAATAGTTTCTTGTAACAAACCCTAACAATTCTACAATAATTGCTGAAAACATTATTCTTACTGGTGATTTTATTTGAATTTTATTAGGAGAGATAATTTTTTTTGCATTTCAAACTTGTTTTCGTCAAAAGTTTAAAGATTTATCTGATTGTTTGAAATGTTTTCAGATAATTTTTAAGGGAATTTTTTATTTGATCGAAAGTAATAATATCCTTTGTTTAAACCATAGTATTTTGTTATGTTCTTCTCACTAAATCCTATGCAATAAGGAGAACTTTCACTAATATTTATTACAAAATTGTCGGAATAAAAACCGCTTAAGCCGATAAAATAATTTGATTCTTCCTCTAAGTGTATAGGATGTTCCAAGTTTAAAAATAATTGAGAGCTTTCTGAAGTCAACTTGGAACAGCTTCATTTTCGCAAGCGTTGCTTCAAGATGAAAAATCTTCTATTTAAATGGAGAAATTTTTAAAGCAAAAAGATCAGATAAAACTTCAAACGTTTGAAAGAAAATAAGAAAGATCAACCAATCAGATTGTTAATTGTTGGTTCAAGTGGATGTGGAAAAAAACAACTTTATTATTGAATTTTATCTACAATAGGTTGATTCCTTATTCCAATTTGTATGTTTTTAGTAAATCTTTAGAACAGGACGCCTATAAAAAATTACAAGAAAGATTTGAAAACATTGAGAAGAACTTAAAACAAAAAAATATCACATTTTTATAATGCTTCTGAGGACATAGTTCCGTTAAGCGAATGTAAACCCAATTCGTTAATCGTTTTTGATGATTGTATTTTTGGAAAATCAGGAACGTTATTAAGGAATATTTCGTAATGTCTCGTCACAAAAACATATCTTGTATCTATCTTTCCCAATGCTTTTTCAAAGGTTGATAATACAAGTTATAAAGAAATAACCTGAATATGTTGGTGTATTTTTAAGCAAGATGATCACTATTCGAGAAAGATTTATAACAATTATGTGGGATCTGATATGAGTTTTAACCACTTTATTGAGTTATGTGATAAAATTTGGAAGGAAGACTATGGAATTTTTAACTATTAATCTAACTTTGAAGCCTAAAAATGGTAAAATATCTGAATAAATTTTCTAATATAAATGCTGCTCAAGTGGTCTGGACAAATCTACTTGATAAAATATTTGTTTACAATTATTTTTATATTATCTTTACTTTTTATTTACATTATGAAAATAACAGAAAAACGGTAAATCTGTTCACGTTCCACGTTCACGTTCCACGTTCATGTTTCACGTTCATGTTTCACGTTCATGTTTCACGTTCGTGTTTACGTTTCACGTTCGTGTTTCACGTTCACGTTTTACGTTCCGTGTTCACGTTCCACGTTCACGTTTTACGTTCCGTGTTCACGTTTCGTGTTCACGTTTCCACGTTCCACGTTTACGTTTCAAAATTTTTCCTAAATAAATGGCGAAACGTAACTTCAGAAGAAGCTCAAAAAAACTTGATCAAATAGAAAAGAAATTAATCAAAGAATTTAAAGAAAACAGATTCGAATTGATGAAAAAGAACAAGAATTTATTCAAAAAAATTAATCAACCTGTAACATCTGCAATAAAAAATGTTGAGGGCAAAATTGAAAATGTTTTAAGCGATAATCAAAATTTAATGAATTTGGTTCCAGTTGTACGACAATTTGCTGATATTTCGATTCCAGAATCTGAGTTTGAATTGCCAAAATTACCATCTTCAACAACCATTTAGACCTCGAATCATTGAAGAATCTAACAATAGTTGAACCAATAAGTCCTGGAACAACGGATATAATAATTGGTGAAATTGGTAAAAAATTTCTTCCTAGAGCAAAGGATGATAAATTTGGTTTGTATTGGGACAGAAAAAAGAAAAGTTTTATGATTGGAAATTTGCCCGTGAAATTTTGAGCATAATGATATCATATATTAATGAAAAAACATATGAAGGAACTCAAGGTTTATGGAGATTATTAACAGGCACTGATGTTCCAAAAGACGGTTTATATTCTGAAGAAGACTTGAAAAAGTAATACTGAAAATTTTATTGGAAATCTGACTCAATTTACAAAAATAATGATCCATCAACTAAGAAACCAAAGTCAAGTAAAGGTAAAAAATATCTCAATTTGATTAAACCAATTTGGGAAAAAAAACGAATCGAAGGATCAGGTGTGAAGAAAATACAGTGATAATAAGATTGAATACAGATATATCGACGATTTGACAAAACTCGATGGAATTATTAATTATATTTATGCTCAAGAAAAGGCTGGAAACAACAATTTTTTGAACGAAAAAGAAAGCGATTAAAGATTTTTATTTCGAACAAACTTGATGAAATGATTGAAAAACCTGATGGAATTAAATATTTTAAAACGAGTTTTGCCGGCAATAAGTTCATCTATGATTGAGGGTAGTGGGACTTTTGAATGATTTTATCAACAATTTACCTTTTGAATTACACGTACCAACTTATCAGTATCTGGGGCCTGGCACAAAACTCGAAAAAAGACTAAAAAAGAGGAGATACTGGTATAAATAAAATTAGATCAAGCTGCTATGGAAACACGATATTTTTTATGCAAAACATAGAGACACAAATTCCAGACATATCGCAGATAAAGTTTTGCAAGATAAGGCAAATGGATAGATTTTTATCAAAAGATGCTAGTTTTAGGTGAAAGATTTGTTGCGCTTCCAACAGCTGGAGCAATGTTTTTTGAAGAGAAAACTAGGAATGGGAATCGAAGAGAACTTGAAATTTTAACTATATAAATGGAGGTGAATGTAAATTTCAGCAAAAATCAGAAAGAAAAAATAAAATCCGCCTTTAAGAAAAAAATACCCGTTAGTATTCAATTTAAAAATAGATCAACTAAAAAATGGCGAAGATAAGATATTTTTAACAAATAGACAATACAATAAACTCGAAAAACATAAGAAAAACAATAAAGGAACCAGAATAGAATTTTCTTATAATCAGTTGAAAAGAACTCAAAAATGGTGGACTTTTGAAAGATTTATTAGATTTTGGAGAAAATATTCCAGTTGTTAAAAATGTTGTTCCTTATGTTCGTAAAGCTGCTCCAATCGTTAAAAAGGATGTGATTCCTATTGTTCGAAACATTTTTAAATTGGTTTAGATAAAGAGTTGGAAGATGTTACAGGATCTGGATTAGATGAAAAAAAACTTTGAATTACGTGAAATCAAACATCGGAAAAAAAATTTGAAACCCTTAACATTCGGAGAATTGGAAGAAAATCTGCAAAAACATTAAACATTTTAGAGGAATTTTTATGCGCGATACATTACCTGAAAAAGTTAAGAAATTTGAATGTGGAATTGTGAATTTTAGACTCGATTATGGGAAGTGGAACGCATTGGGTTTGTTATTATAAGAATGAGTAAGAATGCCTGTTATTTTGATTCGTATGGAAGAATTGAGGACAAACCGCCGATAGAATTGATCAAATATTTGAAAAAATCAAGCGTCCTACTACAATGACTCTCAGATTCAAGACTATAACGATCCCCCAATTTGTGGACATTTGTGTATTTTTGTTTTGAATGAACTGAGTAATGGTTAAAGATTTTAAAGAAGTTGTTAACAAATTATTGCTTAATAAATATGGATTCACAAAAATATTTTTGACGTATTTGGAACACAAATTATTCAAAATGTAGATAATAGTTTGAATTTTTGATAGTTTGAGAAATGAGTTTGATAACAAGTTAGAAAATTTATTACAAAAACCTTCCAGATTCAGATACGTTTGCTGTCGAGATTGAAGATTTTAAAGCAGAATATGATAACAAACTTGCAAATTTCATGAGTTCAAAATGAAGTTGCTGATAAAATAAAAACATTGGAAAAAGAAGTTGATGATGGTGTAAAAAATTATTTACCAATTTAATGTCTCATATCGAAAAAGCTGATAAAATTACTGAAGCGATCAAAGTTGAAAAAGAATTATGTTAGTTTGGCTAATAAGAAAAGAATTGTCCGGTGTTCGACCTGGTTATTGACAAACATGATGTTGTTGTTTAAAGAACAAATTTTAAAAACCTCTAAAATTATCAGAAAACATCGATATTGTTGATTTACATGATCCGAATGTTAAAAATGCCTTAGATTTTAAAGGAAAAAGAATTAGCGGTGTTAGTAAAGGAATTAATCCATTTGATGTTGTTGTAATGATTCAATTAGAAGATCCTATTAAAATGTTTAATGAACTAAAACAAAATTATGAGAATCATAAACAGCATGTTAAAGATTTTACAACAGAAGTCTATGAAAAACTTGATGAAAGAAGTAAAAGATTAGTAGACGATGTTGGTGAATTACTTGATAAAGTAAATAAACTAGAAGAAAACTTTAATACATATAAAAATAATGTTAATGAAACAGTTACAAAAATTCTGGAAAATTTTGATACACCTTTCAATGAGAAAGTAAACTTTTTTGAAAATTTTGTTACACGTTTCAATGAGAAAGTAACACATAATAATGAATTACTTAAAAGAATAGATGATCGATACTCTTTATATCTCGATAAAGGTAAATAAACTAGAAGAAAACTTTAATAAATTTAAAGAAGATGTTAATAAAACTTTTGAAAATATTGATAACAGATTTAATGGATTAGGCGGCTATGATGACTAATTTTCCTTATATAAATGGGCGCTCATATATTGTTGTGAGATGTAAAGAAAAAACTGCAACAAATGATATAAAATACTATGCAAACATCAATGGAGTTAAGAGAATTTCTGGAAAATGTGCTGATATGTAACGCAAAAAAGAGCCAATTTATAAAAAATCTTGATTTTGAAATTTTTTTCCTAATAAATAGAGATGGCGGGACATTACAGTGCTTTCGATCTTTTTATCATGCAACACGAAAGAGATTTGAAAAAAAGAACATTTGGGGGATGACATTTTCTCAAAAATATGAATTATCCGAAGATATGATGAGATTATACGTAAACAAATTGAATTGGTATAACATTGCTAAATATCAAACTTTATCATCAGAGTTCATTCAAGAAAATATACATTATCAATTAAAAGATCATATGTCTGTTCTTTGTCTCTATCAACACTTGAGTATAAAGTTTTTGGATGAAAATAAAGATACAGTTTGATTAGAACAATATTATAGATAGCGGTTACTATCCTGTGCAGATTTTTATTGAAATATGTGACCGAGATCGCAAAATTTAAGGAAGAGAATCCTGAATATGACGAAAGTAGATCATAAAAATGACTCTAATCTTTTTAATTATTTTTACGCTAAAAATTTATATCTTTTCTTATAAAAACGTACATTAGATCGATGAAAATAATGATACACGATGTTTAAAATTTCTAAATTTTCTCTTATTAAATGGCGGACTACAGAAAATATGCTAGTGATATTGAAAGGGCGGAGTTTAAAAATTTCTATCCAATTAGTAAACAACATTTGAATGAACCGAATAAAAGAACTGAGTTTAATATTGATTTTGGAGATAACTTTTGCTCGTCTAACTTCCAGTTTTATATTTCTGGAACTTTAACAAAACAAGATGGTCAAGCATATCTTGGAACTGATAATGTTTAGATTAATCGATAATTTTATAACCGTTTTTATTTTCTAAGATTGAAGTAAGAAAACACAATAAATTGATAGAAGAAGTCGAAAACTGTGGCCAATTAAGCACAATTAAAGGAACTATTTCGTATTCAAAAAGTGATGTTATTTCTCAAAACTTCTAATGGCTTTGAATCAGATTTTAAATTTGGTGTTTTTGAAGCAGCTGGAAATTTATCTCATTTTGGATTAGGATTTTTTGAAAATGTTACTATTTTCCGATCTATAAAAGGAGGATTTTAGTCTAAGTTTTATAAGAGCAGAAGACGATGATGTGATTCTGAAGACTGCAACTGGAAATGTTATGCCTGTTGATGGAAAAATAACAATTACAGATTTTTTTATTAGAGTTTCCAATGATTGATTATAAAACCTCGAGTAAAATTAGGTTGATTGATGAAATTACAAAAAGTCAAAACATTATGTTTAATTTTCTAGATTGGCAATGTATTGGAACAAAAAGGTATTTCCGGAACAACTTATTCGTTCGATATCACAAATATTTATAGAAATATCTTCAATTCCCCAAGTTCGTTATCATCGGTTTTTCAAACAGATAGACAGAATAATCAAGAAAAAAATCCTTCAAAGTTTGATAGTTTGGATGTAAAAAATATCAGAGTAAAATTGAACGGTTCTTATTATCCAGATGAATTACAAAAATTTAAACATTTCCGGAGGTTCTTTTCAGAATCATGTATCAGATGTATCAAGATTTTAAGAAAGTTTTACTGTAATAATAAGGAATGTATTACAATCCTAAAGAATTTTTAGCGAATAGACCTATTTATGTCATTGATACAACAAAGAGTTTGACAAATATTTCTGGTTCAAAGAACGATATAATTAATCAATATGGATTTTCAAAAAGCTGTTACAAACGCGATTTGTAATGTTGTTGTGGTTTCTGAGAAATTTTTAGCCTATGATGTGATTAAAGAACGATATTAGAGAAATTCAGTAGTTAATGATGTTCATATTATATTCTCTTTCATTCCTTCTAAAACTTCAAAAATATACTCTTTCGCTGATGAAAAATCTCGATTTCTTCCGGAATAATCTTTGTAATCATAGACAAAATATCCTAAATAGTTGTACAATAGAATGAAATTAATTTCTATTTATCTCTGTTGTAGAAATGTAAACACAAACATTTGCGCTGAAAAATTTATTATCTCGGCAGACTTAGTTTCCATAATCTCCATTTATAAAAAAATCTTTTTGTTTAAATGGAAGAGTACAATGCCAACTGTTACAAGTGTTCTAATAGAGGAGAAAATTATCGATAAAAGATATTTAGTTTGTAGAGGTTGTAATTTAATTTTGTACGAAAGACCTAAACCTAAGAAATTTCCGAAATAAACTAACACATTTGAATAATCTGCTTATGAAATTACAATACGGAGACAAGAAGCAAACAAAATTTGTTACAGAATTTAGAAAACAGAATAAAAATTTTTACTTATCTCTTGGAACCATTGACAAAATTATTTTCCTTTTTCAAAGAATACATTAGGTTTGTAGGTATCGATACACACGTTTTATTATGAAAAGATATTACCTGTATTTTTTCATTATCTGGATGTTGAATTTGTCTACGATTTTAAGCCAGAAATCCCTCGATGATTTTATAGTACATTTGGGGAGAAAAATTAAAACGGAAAGAACCTCGTGAAAAGAATGCGGTTTTTTACTCACATTCTCCCCGACTTCCTCGAGTGATTGTTAGCAAAATTTCATTTTTTCCGTCTTTTAAATTTTTTCTATTTAAATGGAGTTTTCTTGAAAGAGTTAAATGATTATTGGAGAATGTAAGTTTTAAAGAATATAAGAAGTTTTAAAATGAATTTGGAAGAAAGGAAGAAACATAGAATCTTGAATTTGGAGAAAATGAAAGATTAAAATTACGCGGGTTTACAATAAATTTGCCGATTGTGGAAGGATTGTAAAGTACACTTACCGCAAACAGATTTTTGACTGTTTTGGTATGAGAAAAAGATTAAAGAATTAAACAAAAATGGAAAAAAAATTACACTTGATTGTGTTTTAACTGGAAAGAAGACTATAAAAGATAAAGAAATTATAACAATTAACTTTGTATCTTTGGAATTAAAAGTCTTAACTCTAAACTTGCCATGTCCCTCCCCACGTCATAGTACCTGTTTTGAATTAACCATAGGTTTTGGTGTCTTTCTTCATAGGAATCACATGGAATGAATTATCTACAGTAATACCTTTTGTTTCACAACAAACATGTGGCTATATTCTATAAAGAACAAATTCTATAATGCTCTTTAAATGAATTGTGTTGATAAATCTTGATACTCACAAAAATTCCTAAGAAATTCATCAATTAAGTCTTGATTATCTTGAACAGAACGTATAATATGGGGAAAATGTCCATAAAAAAACGATGGAAAACTCTCTGTTTTGTTTATTTTTTACTTTCTTTTCAATATCTTTCGTAATTATAATTAAATAATGTAATCCCTTACTTTTTTTAGTTTTTTTTGCCGATAGTAAAACCACTCCATTAGACGTTTTTTCTGCAAAAGACTTTACAAGTTCTTTGAATTCTGTATTCATTTAAGGAAAAGTATCAACTGTTCTTTAAAATGTTTTGGTAATTCGTTGAAAACATTCAGTTAAAATT